>NW_019944729.1:98289-104907 GCF_002910315.2 Salvelinus sp. IW2-2015
AAAACTAAACATGGCGGTGTTCGCCTTAGCAATCTCACTGGAATAAAGACCTCCTCCATTCCTGTCATTATTGAAAGAGATTGTGATAATATCTCAAAATAGGACTATTTAATGTTAGATCCCTCACTTCAAAGGCAATCATAGTCAATGAAGTAATCACTGATCATAAACTTGCTGTGATTGGCCTGACTGAAACATGGTTCAAGCCTGATGAATTTACTGAGTTAAATGAGGCCTCACCTCCTGGTTACACTAGTGACCATTTTTGATCTTCTAGTCATGAAATCTATGCATGCTACTCAATCACTTTTTATAGCTACTATATTTACAGGCCTCCTGGGCCGTATACAGCGTTCCTCACGGAGTTCCCTGAATTCCTATCGGACCTCGTAGTCATGACAGATAATATTCAAATTTTTGGGGTGACTTCAATAAAGGCATGGAGAAGTCCACAGACCCACTCCAAAAGGCTTTCGGATCCATCATTGACTCAGTGGGTTTTGTCCAACATGTCTCGGGGACCTACGTCCAATCAAACAACCAATCATACCCTAGATCTAGTTTTTCCAGATCTACATGTTTTTCCTCATAATCCTGGACTATCGGACCACCATACTATTATGTTTGCAATCGCAAAAAAAAAAAGAATTGCTCAGACCCCAACCAAGGATTATCAAAAGCCACGCTATAAATTCTCGGACAACCCAAAGAGTCCTAGACGCCCTTTTCAGAATCCCTCCACCTACCCAAGGACGTCGGAGTGCAAAAATCAGTTAACCACCTAACTGAGGATCTGAACTTAAGCTTGCGTAATACCCAAGATACAATCCCACCGCTAAAAACTGAAAACATTTGTCACATGAAACTAGCTACCTGGTATATAGAAAATACCTGAGACCTGAAACAAGCTTCCAGAAAATTGGAACGGAAATGGCGCTCCACCAAATTGGAAGGCTTCCGACTAGCTTGGAACGACAGTACCGTGCAATATCAAAAAGCCATCACTGTTGCTCGATCAGACTACTTTTCCAGCCAAAACAATCCAACATTTATTTTTGATACTGAACTAAAAAACAGCATTCCCCAAGTGAGGATGGCCTTCACTTCAGCAGTGATCAATTCAGGAACTTCTTAGACAAAAATATTATGATCATTATAAAGCAAACTCCTCTTTGAATATGCATATTTCTCCAAATCTCAGTTGTCCTGAGTCTGCACAGAACTGCCAAGATGACCTCAAATCAATGGAGGCACTAGTTTTTTTATCCTGTATCTCTCGACATATTCACACAAATAGTAATGGACTCTAAACCTTCCAGCTGTCTACTGGACCCTATTACAACTAAACTACTGAGAGAGCTACTTCCTGTGTTTGGCCCTCCCATGTTGAACATATTAAACGTCTCCCTATCCAATGGATGTCTACCAAACGCACTAAAATTGGAAGTAATAAAGCCAAACCTTGACCCAGAAAATGTTAAACAAATCGGCTTATATCGAATCCATTCCTCAAAAAAATAAATATGAAAAATCTGTTGCTCAGCAACTCCCTGCCTGTATAATAAACGCTCCAGTCTGGTTTTAGACCACATCATAATACTGACACTGCACTCAGATTGCCTACCCTGGAAACCTGTGTTTCAGAAATTAGGAAGTGGATGGCGGCAAATGTTTTACTTTTAAACTCGGACAAAACAGGGCTGGGTCCCAAGAAGGTCCCAAGAAACAAAGAGATCTTCTGTTTGATCTGACGCTGAATCTCGAGGGTTGTACAGTCGTCTCAAATAAAACTGTGAAGGACCTCGGCGTTACTCTTGACCCTGATCTCTCTTTTGACGAACAAATCAAAAATATTTCAACGGCAGCTTTTTTCTATCTTTGTAACATGGCAAAATCCAAAACGTTTTTTCAAAACATTATGCAGAAAAGCTAATCCATGATTTTGTCACTTCAAGATTAGAAGTGACAAACTCTCGCTACCCGGATAAATAAACTTCAGCTAGTGCTAAATACGGCTGCTAGAATCTTGACTAGAACCAAAAAAAAGTTTCATATTACACCTGTGCTAGCCTCCTGTTAAGGCTAGGGCTGATTTCAAGGTTCTACTGCTAACCTACAAAGCATTACATGGACTTGCTCCTACCCATGTCTCCGATTAGGTCCTGCCATACATACCTACACGTACGCTACGGTCACAAGACACAGGCCTCCTTACTGTCTCTAGAATTTGTAAGCAAACAGCTGGAGGCAGGGCTTTCTCCTATAGAGATACATTTTTATGGAATAGTCTGCCGATCCACGTGAGAGACGCAGACTCAGTCTCAACCTTTAAATCTTTCTCTTCAGTATTTCCTATGATTGAGTGTAGTCTGGCCCAGGGGTGCGAAGGTGAACGACAAGGCATGACGAACCACCCTTGTTGTCTCTGCCTGGCCGGCTCCGTTCACTCTACTGTGATTCTCTGCCAGGTGATGAGTCACTGGCTTGCTAGTACTCTCCCATGCCGTCCCTACAAGGGGTGAATCACATCGTGTAAGGCTATACTCAACTTGAGTGGGTTGAGTCACTGACGTGATCTTCCTGTCTGGTTTTGCGCCCCCTCGGGCTCGTGCGGTGGAGGAGATCTTTGTGGGCTATACACCACCTTGTCTGAGGGTAGTAAGTTGGTGGTCTGTTGATATCCCTTTGGTGGTGTTGGGTATGTGCCGTGGCAAAGTGGGTGGGGTTATATCCTGCCTGGTTGGCCCTGTCCGGGGGTACCGTAAGACGGGGCCACAGTGTCCCCCGACCACCCCCCCCAGTGTCAGACTCCAGTATCTATGCTGCAATAGTCTATGTGCCGGGGGGCTAGGGTCAGTCTGTTACATCTGGTATAATTCTCCTCTTTTCTGGTGTTGTGTGTAATCGTAAGTATGCTCCCTGTAATTCACCCATTTCTCTCTCACTATTACACCACCTTCTCCGTTCGTATCGACTGTGTCGTGTGCTGCGGCTGTCGCTTCGCCTGTGTGTGTTGTGTGTGTGTGTGTGTGTGTGGTGTGTGTGTGTGTGTGTGTGTGTGTGTGTGTGTGTGTGTGTGTGTGCTACTCCCCACACTGTTGATCATGAGGTGCATGATGGTCTTGGGCATTAGATCCCGGATGGACTTGTTGACGATGCCGATGTAGGAATCCACTAGATTCCTTATGGTCTCAACCTGCCTCTCAGCTGGGGATCCATAGAGAAGGATTCTGCTGGTCCTGTGTCCTCACTGTCAACCTGGGAGATAGGGGGGTGTGAGGGAGGGAGGCAGAGGGAGTGTGAGGGAAAGGGAGGGAGGCGAAGGAGGCAGAGGGGGTGTGAGGGGAGGGAGGGAGGAGGGAGGCGAAGGAGGAGAGAGAGAGAGGTGCATGAGACACATTGAAAAGGATTCTTCTGGTCCTGTGCTTCACTGTCACCTGGGGAAGGGGGAGGAGGAGAGTGTACATGTGTGTGTACATGTATCCCCATCGTGTTGTGTGGTGTCGTCCGTGTGTGTTACCCAGTGTAGAGGTCTGGAGTGTGTCGTCACGATCTCTGCTGGTCGGGTACTGTGTAGCAACCTAGCAGTGACAAACGTCCTGGTCTGCCCTAGAAAGCCTCTGTACATTACGGTCGCGCAGAATGGCCAAACCAATATATTTTCAGACACCCGTTTTGGGCTCGAGCATGTGTTTATTATGATCAAGTTCGAACCTCACTGTGAATTATTTTAAAGTTCTCTATCAATGAATATCAGATGTTTCAATTAAATACTGATCCATTCTGATATCGAAATATTTAATGAAATTCTGATCCATTCTGAATACTAGATATGTAATTAAATACTGATCCATTCTGACTTCTAGATATGTAATTAAATACTGATCCATTCTGACTTCTAGATATGTAATTAAATACTGATCCATTCTGACTACATTTGTCGTCACACAGGACCATGTGCTAAAATAGACCAARCACGGGCCGGCCGGCAGGCTACGAGGACCCTCTCAGGRAGCATGAAAACGACTACATCGACCATGATCCTTTGCTATTTTAGGCTCAGGGTTAGGGTTAGAGGTTACAGTTAGGTTTAGGATTTAGGGTTAGGTATAGTTTTCGGGTTAGGGGTTAAATTTAGGTTTAGGGTTATGATTAGGTTAAGGGTTAAGTTTAGGTTTTGGGTTATGATTAGGTTAAGGGTTAAGGTTAGGGTTAGATTTAGGGTTAGGGGTTTGAGAAAATAGGATTTTGGATGGGAATCAATTATTTGGTCCCCACAAGTATAGCAATATAAAAGTGTGTTTTACCTGGTCTTTCTCAGGGTTAGGGTTTTACCTGGTCTTTCTCAGGGTTAGGGTTTTACCTGGTCTTTCTCAGGGTTAGGGTGTGTGTTTTACCTGGTCTTTCTCAGGGTCAGGGTGTGTGTTTTACCTGGTCTTTCTCAGGGTTAGGGTGTGTGTTTTACCTGGTCTTTCTCAGGGTCAGGGTGTGTGTTTTACCTGGTCTTTCTCAGGGTCAGGGTGTGTGTTTTACCTGGTCTTTCTCAGGGTAAACTCCAGCTCTGAGGAAAGAAGCCTTCCAACTGTCTACATCCTCCTGTGTGTCACAGGCCAGCTCTATCTGACGTAGGTCCTTATACACGTTCCTGGAACACACACACAGACACACACACACACACACACACACACTTAGTTATTGACAAAGTACACACACTCAGTATTTCTAAACGTTACATACACTGTTTACAGATACACACACACACACACCTGGACTCGGTGTTGAAGATGGCGAATGTGTGTTTTGTGGACATGAAACCTTTCTCCACGTCTCTCAGCTTCAGGTTATCTAGAGGCAGCATGTACTTCTTCTCTTTCTCCTGGAAACACACACAGGTTATCTAGAGGCAGCATGTACTTCTTCTCTTTCTCCTGGAAACACACACAGAACACACACACACACACACAGTTATACACACACAACACACACAGTTATACACACACACACACAGACACAACACATACACACAGTTAGACACACAACACACACAGTTATACACAGACACAACACACACACACCACACACACACATAGTTATAAACACACACATACATACATACATACATACATTACATACACACACACACACACACACACAAACACACAGACACATAAAAAGAGGACATCATCTGTTTCAGTAGATATCTAGGTAGTTAGCTAGATGTCTAGGTGACATCATCTGTTTCAGTAGCTATCTAGTTAGTTAGCTATCCTGGAAACACAGCACAGAACACACCACAACACACAACACAGTTATACACACACAACACACACAACACAGTCTTATACACACACACACACAGTATCACACGACACATACACACAGTTAGACACACACAACCACAACAGTTATACACAACACAACACACACACCCACACACACACAAGTTACACCACATACATACAATACATACATACATTAACATCACCACACACACACACACAAACAAACAGACACAAAAAAAGAGGACAATCATCTGTTTCAGTAGATATCTAGGTAGTTAGCTAACTGTCTAGGTGACATCATCTGTTTCAGTAGCTATCTAGTTAGTTAGCTAACTGATCTAGGTGACATCATCTGTTTCAGTAGCTATCTAGTTAGTAGCTAACTGTCTAGGTGACATCATCTGTTTCAGTAGCTACTAGTTAGTTAGCTAACTGTCTAGGTGACATCATCTGTTTCAGTAGCTATCTAGTTAGTTACGTAGATGTCTAGGTGACATCTCTGAATATCCTGAATGTCTAAGACAACAGTATCTGGTTGAGGGTTGGACCCGGTCAAGCCACTAGACATGTATAGCTTTGTTGGGGCAACATGGTCTGCTGCTTGTAGGGATGTAACCATTCACCAATATGCATTGGTCTCTGGTTCAGATGTTTAAGAAACAACTGCATCGTCTTTCCATATAAACACACACACACACACACACACACACACAACACACACACACACACACACACACCAAACACACAACAACCAACAAAAACCCACACACCCACACATCACTCCCTTACCTCCTCATCCTTGTACCAGGACAGTGACTCTGCAGTCAGGACGAACCAGTAGTCTTTGGACCCCCCCTTCATAATGCTTATGTTGATAGTGAGCCAGCCCCTCCGGATCACCTACACACAGCGGGACAGACCATTAGTTCAGGTTGGGGGTGAGAGAGAGAGAGAGAGAAGTAAAGGAGAGAGGAGGAGGGTAGTGGTACCTGGTTTGGCATCACTCTCTTCTTGTTGTTAATAGCAGCGTAACAGTGGTCCTTGTTGGCGCTACAGGGGAAACAGAGACCAGATAGAAAGACTATCACATACAGAGGTGCTTCCCAATAATATCTCCTTCTTCCTGAAGTGTGCTCTCGTTCACTACTCCCCACGAGTTTAAAAGCATTGGATTGGTGGAGTAGCCATGGGCTAGATAGGAGGTTCATAATGTCAGTCGTTTCCTTTCAAATCAGTGAAGGGAAGTGAACAAGTGCACACTTTGGAGAAAGGAGAGATAGTTGGGACGCAGCCGTGGACAACTGACATGAAGTGGACAAAGTAAAATCCTGACTAC
>NW_019944729.1:108258-117026 GCF_002910315.2 Salvelinus sp. IW2-2015
GATAATCTAGGGTGGACATCTCTGTTTCAGTAGCTATCTAGTTAGTTAGCTAACTTCTAGGTGACATCATCTGTTTCAGTAGCTATCTAGTTAGTTTAGCTAACTATCTAGGTGACATCATCTGTTTCAGTAGCTATCTAGTTAGTTAGCTAACTGTCTAGGTGACTCATCTCTTGTTCAGTAGCTATCTAGTTAGTTAGCTAGATGTCTAGGTGACATCATCTGTTTCAGTAGCTATCTAGTTAGTTAGCTAACTGTCTAGGTGACATCATCTGTTTCAGTAGCTATCTAGTTAGTTAGCTAACTGTCTAGGTGACATCATCTGTTCCAGTAGTTTATCTAGTTAGTTAGCTAACTGTCTAGGTGCATCATCTGTTTCAGTGTATCTAGTTAGTTAGCTAACTGTCTAGGTGACATCATCTGTTTCAGTAGCTATCTAGTTAGTTAGCTAACTGTCTAGGTGACATCATCTGTTTCAGTAGTATCTAGTTAGTTAGCTAACTGTCTAGGTGACATCATCTGTTTCAGTAGCTATCTAGTTAGTTAGCTAGATGTCTAGGTGCATCATCTGAATATTGCCTGAATGTCTAAGACAACAGGTATCAGGTTGAGGGTTGGACCCGGTCAAGCCACTAGACATGGTATTAAGCTTGGTTGGGCAACATGGCTGCTAGCTTGTAGGGATGTAACCATTCACCAATATGCATTGGTCTCTGGTTCAGATGTTTAAGAAACACAACTGCATCGGTCTTCATATAACACACACACACCACAACACTCCGCTTACCTCCTCATCCTTGTACCAGGACAGTGACTCTGCAGTCAGGACGAACCAGTAGTCTTTGGACCCCCCCTTCATAATGCTTATGTTGATAGTGAGCCAGCCCCTCCGGATCACCTACACACAGCGGGACAGACCATTAGTTCAGGATAGGGGGTGAGAGAGAGAAGTAAAGGAGGAGGAGGAGGGTAGTGGTACCTGGTTTGGCATCCCTCTCTTCTTGTTGTTAATAGCAGCCGTAACAGTGGTCCTGTGTTGGGCGCTACAGGGGAAGACAGAGACCAGATAGAAAGACTATCACATACAGAGGGTGCTTCCCAATAATATCTCCTTCTTCCTGAAGTGTGCTCTCGTTCACTACTCCCCACGAGTTTAAAAGCATTGGATTGGTGAGTAGGCATGGGCTAGATAGGAGTTTCAGTATGTCAGTCGTTTCCTTTCAAATCAGTGAAGGGAAGTGAAACAGTGCACACTTTGGAGAAAGGAGAGATAGTTGGGACGCAGCCGTGGACAACTGACATGAAGTGGACAAAGTATAACCTTTACAGGATCAGTGGGTCCCCCGCGGGACGGTTGAGCTAACGTAGGCTATGGGATTAGCATGAGGTTGTAAGTAACAAGAACATTTCTCAGGACATAGACATATCTGATATTGACAGAAAGCTTACGTTTTTGTTCATCTAACTGCACTGTCCAATTTACAGTAGCTATTGCAGTGAAGAGATACCATGCTATAGTTTGAGGGAGTGCACAGTTATGAACTTGAAAATGTATTAATAAACCAATTAGGCACATTTTGGGCAGTCTTGATACAACATTTTGAACAGAAATGCAATGGTTCATTGGCTCAGTCTAAAACTTTGCACATACACTGCTGACATCTAGTGGCCAAAATCTAAATTGCACCTGGGTTGGAATAATACATGATGGCCTTTCTCTTGCATTTCAAAGATGATGGTACAAAAAATTACAAAATACGTTTTTTTATTATCTTTTACCAGATCTTTTATCCTTGCTACAGGATCAGTGGGTCCCCCCGCGGGACGGTTGAGCTAACGTAGGCTAATGGGATTAGCATGAGGTTGTAAGTAACAAGAACATTTCTCAGGACATAGACATATCTGATATTGACAGAAAGCTTACGTTTTTGTTCATCTAACTGCACTGTCCAATTTACAGTAGCTATTGCAGTGAAAGAATACCATGCTATWGTTTGAGGKGAGTGCACAGTTATGAACTTGAAAATGTATTAATAAACCAATTAGGCACATTTTGAGCAGTCTTGATACAACATTTTGAACAGAAATGCAATGGTTCATTGGCTCAGTCTAAAACTTTGCACATACACTGCTGACATCTAGTGGCCAAAATCTAAATTGCACCTGGGTTGGAATAATACATGATGGCCTTTCTCTTGCATTTCAAAGATGATGGTACAAAAAAATTACAAAATAACGTTTTTTTTTCTTTGTATTATCTTTTACCAGATCTTTTATCTTTGCTTCAGGTCCTGAGCTACAGGCAGTTAAATTTGGGTATGTCATTTTAGGCGAAAATTGGAAAAAAAGAGGCTAATCCTTAAGAGGTAGGTCGGTGCTAGGGGTTACCTAGGTGAAAGTTGAAAGGTCGGTGCTAGGGGTTACATAGTCAGGTGAAGGTTGATTGGTCGTTGCTAGGGGTTACAGTCAGCTGAACGTTGAAAGGTCGTTGCTAGGGGTTACTAGAGGTCAACTCACTTTGCGAAGCCAATGAAGTCCTCATGGTTTGTGTTGATGTAAGACAGCTCAATGTCAATCAACAGCAGCACCTGAGACAGACAGACAGACAGGACAGACAGGTCGGATCAAATCACATTTTTAGTCACATGCGCTGAATACATAATCGCACCTTACAGTGAAATGCTTACTTACGAGCTCCTAACCAACAGTGCCACAGGTTTAAAAAAAATACGGATAAGAATAAGAGAGAAAATAACAAGTTATTAAAGGAGCAGTAAAAAACAACAATATATACAGGGGGTGCCGGGTACAGAGTCAATGTGCGGGGCACCGCGTTAGTTGAGGTAGTATGTACAGTAGGTAGAGTTAATTAAAGGGACTATGCATAGATGACAACAGAGAGTGCCAGTGGTGTGGAGAGGAGCAATGTGATAGTCTGGGTAGCCATTTGACTAGATGTCAGCTCTCTTTCTCTCCCACTTGCCCTCTCTCTCTCTCTCCCATCTACCTCTCTCTCTCACCTGGAAACTCTGGTTTTGATGTCCTCTCCCACCTGGTCTCTGTTTTTTGATTTCTCTCTCACCTGGTCTTTGGTTTGAGTCTGTCATCTCACCTGGTCTTTGGTTTTGATTGTCTCTATCTCACCTGGTCTCTGGTTTTTATGTTCGATCTCACCTGGTCTCTGTTTTATGTCTCTCTCCTCCATTATCTCACCTGGTCTCTGGTTTGATTGTCTCCTCTTTCTCCACTATCTCTCTATCTCACCTGGTCTTGGTTTATATGTCTCCTCTCTCACCTGGTCTCTGTTTGATGTCCTCTCTACTGGTCTCTGTTTTGATGCTCTCTCTCACCTGGTCTCTGTTTTGATGTTCTCTCTATCTTCTTATCTCTCTCTCTCACCTGGTCTCTGGTTATGATGTTCTCTCTCTCACCTGGTCTCTGTGTATTGATGTCTCTATCTATCTCTCTCTCTCACCTGGTCTCTGGTTTTGATGTCTCTATCTCACTGTCTCTGGTTTGATGTTCTCTCTCACCTGGTCTCTGGTTTTGATGTCTCTCTCTCACCTGGTCTTTGGTTTTGATGTCTCGCTCTCTGACGTAGGTTGTGACGATTCTCTCCGTCTCTTCTCTCAGTCTAGGGTAGGAGCCCAAGCTGTGGACCAACCAATACTGCAGGTACTACACATACACACACACAATACTGCAATACTGACGCACATCACACACACACAACACACACACACACACACACACACACACACACACACACACCACACACACACACACACACACACACACACCACACACACCTCTCTCTAGCTCAGACACACACCATCCATCCTGGCCCATCAAACACACCCCTAGTGATTTGACATGTGTAGGACAACAGTTAACATAGACGGTCATGCAGGTAGCATTGATCCTGCTTGGTAGTATATCTGGTAATAAACTATCATCAACCAGTTTGAATCAAAGAACTAACACAAACTGGTTTTGAGGGTAGTTTTATCTGTTTAGCCAGCATGCTCCAATACTGTCATCAATATCCCACGGTACCCAGCATGCCACAAAACTGTCATCAATATCCCCACAGTATACCAGCATGCTCAAACAATACTAGTCATCCGAATATCCCACAGGTATCCCAGCAGCTCAACAATACTGTCATCAATATCCCACAGGTATCCCAGCATGTCACAATACTGTCGATCAATATCCCCAGCATGCTGCACAAAACTTCATCAAATATCCCAGCCATGCTCAACAATACTGTCATCAATATCCCAGCATAGCTCAAAATACTGTCATCAAATTATCCCGCAGCATGACTCAAGCCAATACTGTCATCAATATCCCACAATATCCCAAGCTGACACTAACACCATTGATTGATTAGTTAAGGAGATCCAATCTTGTCTGCTGTTTTTATCTTGCTCTCAACCATTATCTTCTCTTAGTTCCTAAAACTAACAGTCTAATTTGATCCAATCATGAGAGAGTAGTGAAAACCTCAACATGAACGAGTTACACCTTATTTTTAGCGATGTTAGCACAATGTGAGTTAGGAACAGAGGGAGATCTCAGAGAAGAGATTAAAGACACAGGAGACGTTCTGATTGGCAAAAGTTAGGTTGTGGACTGACAGTGGTTGGTAAGCATAGAAAGGATGTGTCACACAGAATGTCTTCCCCCTGAGCCACATAGGGGAACGATAAAGACAAAGGTCGGGCGCTGACTTTTAAGCTGCATCAAGGAGGTGAGTGTTTGATTGGGTAATCGAGGAGGGGTGGGTTGAAGGAGTTTGAAGCAACAATCAACTGGAAAGGGCGTGAATCAGAGGGGCTGTGATTTAGAGCAGGAGGTTGTGTCCAGGCCGACTACAGTGAGATCATAAATACCCAGAACCCTATTGGTCAAACAGGAAACAGCTTCCAATTGATCTTTCCACCCATTCTTTTTCCCATAGGACATTTTAAAAAAACACTTAAAATAAGGCTTGTTTGTTAGGCTTACCCTGGCGTGACTTCTGATAATCGTGTAAATCCTCTGGACATGACTAATCATATATTCGGCTCATTTACTCTCAGATTAAATAGCCATATTCATCTGGTTTACGTCTGGCAATTAGTCATGCCGAACACGCCAATGTTATGGGAGTGGGAGTACTAACAGACAGCAATACTTCTACCCAGAGTGGAAAATCAATCAATTGGAAGTAGAGGTGGGAGGAGAGAGACAGCATAGATGGAAAACACAAAATTCTTCATTTCTTCTCCATCCATCAATTTTATTGGGTATGTTTCAATAATGTCTCCTTCTCCTAAAGGTACACTCGCTTCACTACTTCCCAACAAATCAAAAAGCATTAGATTGGTGAAGGCATTGGGGCTAGAGAGGGAGTTTATCCACAGCATTCATTCGATTCCTTGAAAGGAAGTGAACGAGTCACTCTTTGATAAGGAGAACAATCTGACGCCAGCCCTGTCCCTCTTCTCTCTTCCCTCCTTCTTCTTTCCTTCCCTCCTTCTCTGTCCTCCCTCCACGTTATTCTATCTCTTAGCCTTTTCGGTACACTTCTTGCGGAGGAACTGAGCTCAGACAGGACAGTCGACGCATTTCAGACAGGGCTCTTTCAGTTAATGATCTCGCTTTTCACTATGGTCTCAAAGGCTAGGTCAGGGTGACACATGCCTTTGGAGCATCATGAGATGTAGTTTATCACGCTAGGCAGGAGAACCAGGGAGTGGGAGGAGTCATGGAATGGGATTCCGGAGTGGGAAGGTCATGGTGGGAATCAGGAAGTCCAGAAGCATAGAAACAATAAAGGAGAGATGTAGGGGAGCAGTGAAAGAGACAATACACATAAAAGAGAGAGTTGGAGGAGAAGAAACCAAGAGAGAGAAGAGAGACATGGAGGAAAATAAACACAGAGAGAAAGAGAAGAGAATGGAGGGAAGAAGAACCACAGAGAGAAAGGAGAGAGGATGGAGTATTATGAAGAGAGGAAGGAGGGAAAATAACACCAGAAGAGAAGAGAGAGACGATGGAGGGCAAGGATAAGAACACAGAGAGAGAAAGAGAGAGAGATGGGGGAGGAGAAGAACACCAGGAGAAAAAGAGGAGATGAGGGAGGGAGAAAAACAGAAGAGAATGAGAACATGGAGGGAAAATAACACAGAGAGAAGAGAGAGAGAGATGGAGGGAAGAACACACGAGAAAAGAGAAAGAGAGGAGAGAAACAACAGAGAGAGAGAAAAGAGAGAGATGGGAGGGAGAAGAACACAGAGAGAGAAAGAAGAGAGAGGATGAGGGAGAAGAACACAGAGAGAAAGAGACATGAGAGGAAGACACAGAGAGAGGAAAGAGAGAGATGAAGAAGGGGAGAAAACACAGAGAAGAAAAGAGACAGAGGGAAGAAAAGAAACAGAGAGAAAGAGAGAGAGGAGGGAGGAGAAGACACAGAGAGAAAGAGAAAGATGGAGGGAAAGAACACAGAGAGAAAAGAGAAATGGAGAGAGAGAACACAGAGAGAGAAAGAGAGATGGAGGGAGAGAAGAACACACAGAGAGAGAAAAAGAGACATGGAGGGAGAAGAACACACAGAGAGAGAAAAAAGACATGGAGGAGAAGAACAACAGAAGAGAAAGAGGAAAACTGGAGGAAAACACAGAGAAGAAAGAAAAGGGAGAGAGAGAAAGAGAGAGATGGAGGGAAAAGAACACAGAGAGAGAAGAGAGACATGAGAGAAGACAGAGAAGAAAAAGAACATGGAGAGAGAGAAAAGAGAGAGATGGAGGGAGAGAACACAGAGAGAGAAAGAAGAGATGGAGGGAAAAACACAGAGAGAGAAAGAGAGAATGGAGGAGAAGAAACAAGATGAGAAAAAGAGAAGAGGAGAAAACACACAGAAGAAAAGAGAACATGAGAGAAGACACAGAGAGGGAGAAAGAGAGAGAGATAAAGCATTTTGTTTAGTCAGTTAGTCATACTGGCATCTGTTACTAGACTTTGACATCCACTAAGTCACAATGGTGTGTGTGTGTGTGTGTGTGTGTGTGTGTGTGTGTGTGTGTGTGTGTGTGTGTGTGTGTGTGTGTGTGTGTGTGTGTGTGTGTGTGTGTGTGTTGTGTGGTGTGTGTGTGTGTGGTGTCCCATGGGTGTGCAATCTGCAGTTTGTCTTCAGGGGAACCAGAGACACGTGAGGAGAAACATAAACACTCTCACACGTCTAACATTACAACACCCTGAAACACTAGAAGCTCCACATCGCCCCCTGTGGCCAGGAGTAGCATAGCATGTCAGGCATTACAGGCTCCATGCTCCCTGTGTGAAGTCCCCTAGTACAGATCTAGGATCAGCTTCCCTTCCCCAATTCTAACCTAATCTTAACCATTAGTGGGGAAAATGCTAAACTGATCCCAGATCAGCTTTTAGGGTCAACCTCACCCTACACACGTACAATACCATGCAGTGCACTACCCTGGGCCTAGGTTAGCATGGTAGCATAAAACTAGCTCCACGGCCCCCCGTCGGTGCTGAACTAGCATGACAGTGCATCACAGGCTCCATTCAGTGCACTACCCTGGGGCCTATGTAGCATGTAGCATTAAAGCTAGCTCCATAGCGCCCCCGGTGTCCTGGAGTAGCATGACAGGGCTTACAGGCTCCATGCATGCACTACCCTAGTTAGCATGGTAGCATTAAAGACTAGCTCCATAGCGCCCCCATGGCTCTGGTAACATGACAGGGCTTACAGTCCATGCAGCGAGGTCACCTATTGTGCCAGCCACGCGGTGCACTGGCGCACGGTGTTGATGAGTTCCTGGATCACCAGGTCCATACATTTCAGACAGGGCTCTTTCAGTTTAATGATCTGCTTTTTCACTATGGCCTCAAAGGCTAGGTCAGGGGTGAACAGGCCTGTTCTGGAGGGGCACACAGACACACACACACACACATGTAGGTAGAGGCAGATGGACAGACACACAGACATGTAGGTAGAGGCAGATGGACAGACAAACAGACATGTAGGTAGAGGCAGATGGACAGACAGACACACAGACATGTAGGTGGAGACGGACAGACAGACATGTGGGTAGAAACAGACAGACAGACATAGACATGTAGTTGRAGACAGACAGGTAGACAGACAGACATGTGGGTAGAAACAGACAAACAAAGGTTTCCGTTARCCGGTAATAGCCGGCTTTTGGCCAATACATTTTTTTGAAAAGCCGATAAATAAAATTGCCGCAGGCCAATTGTTTGGGAGAAGAATAATCTTTTTTTAGCCTCTTCATTGATGGAAATACCAGTCGATCAAAATGTTCATAATTTAGTGGAATTAAAATTGTCTCGTATACAGTATATCCGTTACGCATCTTATTTATCACACGCGTACAGCACACAGATACAGAGTCGTTGAGCCTCTACCAGACAGCACGAGAGCTGCTGCGACAGCGTCTCAAACAGCAGATACACAACGAAAGGCTTCGTCAGCGCGCCACACAACACTACTCAAAGAACTACAAGCAGTATGAAAACATCTACTTAAATGTTTGAATCCTGAACGTTTTACTAGGTATAATGAGGCATGTCTTACCTTGCTTCAAAGTAGCCCAAATCAGATCATATCCATGGAGGCAATTATTTTATATTAACTTTATTTCATTGTCCAGTAGCCAAAGACACAACCCTGGTCATATTAACAACCCTGGTCATATTAACAACCCTGGTCATATTAACAACCCTGGTCATATTAACAACCC
>NW_019944730.1:0-8706 GCF_002910315.2 Salvelinus sp. IW2-2015
ATCAGTGTAGATGAAGGGGAGGAGACAGGTTAAAGAAGGATGTTTAAGTCTTGAGACAATTGAGACATGGATTGTGTATGTGTGCCATTCAGAGGGTGAATAGGCAAGACAAAATATTTAAGTGCCTTTGAACGGGGTATGGTAGTAGGTGTCAGTCGCACCGGTTAAGTGTGTCAAGAACTGCAACGCTGCTGGATTTTTCACGCACAACAGTTTCCTGTGTGTATCAAGAATGGTCCACCATCCAAAGGACATCCAGCCAACTTGACACAATTGTAGGGAAAGATTGGAGTCAACATGGGCCAGCATCCCTGTGAAATGCTTTCGACACCTTGTAGAGTCCATGCCCCAACAAATGTAGGCTGTTCTGAGGGCAAAAGGGGGTGCAATGCAATATTAGGAAGGTGTTCCTAATGTTTTGTACACTCAGTGTACTGTATATAGACAGTTCTGACTTTGTGGCTGTGTTATCTAGTGGAAACCATGCGAGCGTGAGTAGATTACCTTGAAAAACACTGGTTGACATCTTGGATGTAGTGTCCAGATCTTATTGTACCTCAGTGAGGCGAATCGGCTAAGTAGGTACTAAAGTGCCCGAAGACTGTCATGTTACGTCGCTAGAAAAAACGAAGATAGCTAGCTATCTAAGTGCACCGGGCCATGCAGAACGAACTGGCCCACTCGGATCTGGCATCTGGTTGCCCTTGATCATCGCTGTTCCATTGCGTTACACATCGGAGTCATTGGACGAAAGCGTCTTCTGTACAAGGGTAGTTTTGTTTAAGAGACCCAACGCTCAGTCTGAACATTAACACGAGTCGCTCGCGGTTAAGATTTTTGTGAGAAATAATTTTCTGAAAACAATAGGTTAAATTACTACACACCTTTTCATAGGGTTAGTGTTCCCACACGGCCGTATCTCCATGTTACAGCGCTTGTTTACGGAAGACAGACGGAAGACAAGAGGCGACCACCTGTGTGTAAGCGTAACTCGGGAAGTGTAGCTGAAATGTAGTTTGGTTATATGGAGGCACCCAAAGCTGTATGGATCTGTACCTGCTGCAGTGTAATTTAGTAGGATGGATGCTGTATGGATCTGTACCTGCTGCAGTGTAGTTTAGTAGGATGGATGCTGTATGGATCTGTACCTGCTGCAGTGTAGTTTAGATAGATGAGCTTATGGATCTCTACTGCTTGCAGTGTAAGTTTAGTTAGGATGGAGGTCTAGCTGTTTATGGATCATGTAAACCAGCTTGCAGTTAGTATAGGATGGATGGCTGTATGATCTGACCTGCTGCAGTGTGTTTAGGAGGATGAGAGCTGTATGGATCAGTACTGCTGCAGTGGAGTTAGTAGGATGGAGGCTGTAATGGATCTGTAACCTGCTTAGCAGGTAGTTTAGTAGGGATGGAGGCTGTGGATCTTACCTGCATGCAGTGTAGTAGGATGGGCTGTAATGATCTATACCTGCTGCAGTATAGTTTATAGGATGGAGGCTGTATGGATCTTACTGCTGCAGTGTAGTAGGATGGAGCCTGTATGGATCTGTACCTGCTGCAGTGTAGTTTAGTAGGATGGAGGCTGTATGGATCCTGTACCTCTGCTTAGTTTAGTAGGATGGAGCTGTATGGATCTGTACCGCTGAGTGTAGTTTTGTAGGATGGAGGCTGTATGGATCTGTACCTGCTGCAGTGAGTAGGATGGAGGCTGTATGGATTCTATACCTGCTGCAGTGTAGTTTAGTAGGATGGAGGCTGTTATGGATCTGTACCTGCTGCAGGTAGATAGGATGGAGGCTTATGATCTCTACCTGCTGCAGTTGTAGTTTAGTAGGATGAGGCTTATGGATCTTACCTGCTGCAGTGAGTTTATAGGATGGAGGCCTGTATGGAATCTATACTGCTGCAGTGTAGTTTAGTAGGTGGAGGCTGTATGTGATCTATACCTGCTGCAGATGTATTTAGTAGGATGGAGGCTTATGATCTCTACTGCTGCAGTGTAGTTATGTAGGCATGGAGGCTGTATGATCTCTACCTGCTGCAGTGTTGTTTAGTAGGATGGAGGCTGTATGGTATCTGTACCTTGCTGCAGTTAGTAGGATGGAGGCTGTTATGATCTTACCGGCATAGCAGGTAGTTTAGTAGGATGGAGGCTGTATGGATCTCTACCTGCTGCAGTGTCGTTTAGTAGGATGGAGGCTATAGCTACCATCGGCCAACAACAGAGTTTTGCTAATAGCCTAAAGTGGCTACGCTAACAGTCAAATATCAAAAATATTTTTTTCTAAAACATTGAGGACTCGGTATGATGTGGGTCTTCACTATCGTATGTGGACAGTGGCTTCACTCCTGTTATGTGTTCACTCACGTGTTCTTCTCTTGACTTCACTTTTCAGAACGCTTTTCCGACATGACTTCGGTCAAATTCGGATAAAATATACATTTGACCCAAAACACAAATGTAAAGTGACACGTCATATTGGGACTTTAAGTTGGAAGTAGGAAACCGATCAGAAGGTTTAACAGCAACCTAATTCTGCCGTCTTCCCTTTATTAAAGGCAATATTCCTGCAATTCCTCAGATTGAATTGCAGCCTCTCTGTCCCAGACAATGTCATCTGTTCTTGTTTAGATGACGTTGGTGATGTAGAGAAGATGGCCCACAGAGTGAGAGAGAAGACCTCCAACCTCCACTCTCTCTATCACGGACTAGAGGGAGACTCCGCTGCTGTACGTCAATCAGTGTGTGTGTGTGTGTGTGTATGTGTGTGTGTGTGTGTGTACGTACATGCGTGTGTTTGTTTTCCTGAGTGATTGCCTGTGTATGTGTGTGTGTGTGTGTTAACTGTGCTGTGTGTTTTCAGGACAGCATTGCTCTCCTGTGTTCATCTGTCCTCAACATAACCTGGCCCTCCTCCTCTACTGTTCACATGGTACAACACATAACTTCAGTCAGTTCAATACAGATCTGCTTTTCTTCTGTTCATTCTCAACCTCTCAACTCATCTCTCCATATTGTTTTCTCTCTCTACCCCCACCCTCTCTCTCTCTCGCCGGGTCTCACCCACCTACACACTGCCCTCACCCACCTCCACACTGCCTCACCCAACTAACACCCAACTGCCCTCACCCACCTCCACACTGCCCACCCACCTACACACTGCCCCTCACCCAACCTCAACTGCCCTCACACCTCACCTGCCCCACCTGCACCTCCACACGACCTGCCCCTCGCCCACCTCCACACTGCTCAGCCTCACCTCCACACTGCCCTCACCCACCTTACACACTGCCTCACTCCACCTACAATCTTGCCCCTCACCACTCACAGGCTCCCTACCCACTACGCCCACGCACCTCCACACTGCGCACCCATCCACATGTGCCCTCACCACCTCCACACTGCCCTACCCACGTCCACACTGCCTCACCCACCTACACACTGCAACTCACCCACCACTACATCACTGCCGCTCACCCACCTGCACACTGCCCTCACCCACTCCAGCTCCTCACACTCATTCATGCCCTCGACCACCTCCACACTGCCCTCCCCACCCACACTCTCATCCACCTCACTGCCTTCACCACCCTACATACTGCCCTCACCCACCTACATACTGCCCTCACCCACCTCCACACTGTTCCCTCACCTCCCACCTACATACTGCCTCACCCACCTCCACAGTACTGCCCCTCCAACCCACTACAATAACTGCCCTCACCCACCTACATACTGCCCTCACGCCACTCCACACTGCCTCACACCACCTACATACTGCCTCACCACCTCCACAGACTGCCCTCACGCACCACCTACATACTGCCGCTCACACTCAGCCTACATACTGCCCTCACACTCACCTCCCAACTGCCCTCACCCACCTCCACACTGCCCTCACCTCCAACTGTCCCATCATCGTCACTGCTCCACGACTGCCTCACCCTACATACTGCCCTCTAGCCCACCTCCACACCTGCGCTCACCTCACCTACATACTGCCCTCACCCCACCTACACACTGCCTCACCCACACTTACTCACTGCGCCTCACCCACCTACATACTGCCCTCACCACCTCCACACTGCCCTCACCCCACCAACACTGCCCTCACACCACTCAACACTGCCCTCACCCACTCACATGCCTCACCCACCTCCACACTGCCCTCACCCACCTCGCTACAATAACTGCCCTCACACCGCCACCTACATACTGCCCTCACCCACCTACATACTGCCCTCACCCACCTAACGCATACTGCCTCCTCACCACCTACATACTGCCCTCACCCACTACATACGAGGAATAACTCAACTCAGCAAAAAATAAAAAGTCCCTTTTTCAGGACCCTTGTCTTTCAAAGATTAGACCACGTTACACCTGCCACAGATTGGGTACAAAGTGTTGGTCGAATCCGGCTGGGATGGTTGGGACATCACATATTGTGGCATAGGGCGCTGAAGCCGCCTGTAGAGGAGATTCTGGGACTGCCAGGGCTTTGTAGCCTGTTGCTAAAGGCAGGTGTCGCCTACCAGACAGGTGATGTTTTGTGGCACGCGCATTATCAGGACGTCTGAGCCTATGGCCGGGATCGAGTCAGTCAGTCCTTAAACCAGCCAGCTCGGTCTTGAGCCGGACAGACCAGGACGCGTTTGGCGAACACGAGTGCCTTCTTTTCATTCTGGCAGGGTGTCGCAGGTTTTCTCGCTTCAGGCCTTACGTGAGGTATGTATGGTCGGATATTCGGTTTTCCGTTGAAGGAGGTAGTTTCGTTTTACATTTCGCGTAGGCTTCTGTGATTCTTCTGGTACGCTGGAATGTCGAGTTAGTTTGGAGGGTGGTGAGGTCCGGTAGCATGCGGTCGGGGATCTGGTCGATGTCGACTTATTGCAGTTATGCGTGATACGTGTTAGCTTGTGTTCTATGGAGACGCGAGGCTATACTCAACGTCTGTGGGGCTGGCAGTGTGGACGAGTGATGGTAGACGATCCTGCGTGGGCTGCCTCATTGTGGGTTGGGAGAGCTGGGTGAGCGCGCTCGCAGGTGGCTGCAGTGCCAGTGGTGAGCCGTATTGACGAGGGCCAAATGCCTTGAGGCATGACAGAGTGTGAGGGGCCACCAGTGTGTTAGAGGCTGCATGGAGTCTGGAGGCGGCGTGTGGTTTGGCGGTGCGCGTGGATTTTTGCCTGACAAGGACAGCGAATAGGGTCTAGTGGTATTGCGGCCATGATTCAGCGAGGAGATTGCGCGCAGGGGAGTCTCAATGCCAGATTTGTGAAGTCAAGAGTCTAGGGTGCTGGAGAGGCTTTGTATGAGGACTTGGAGGGTGGGAGGGCTTTAGGTTGGGTCAGGTCCTCGGCGCGCAGTGAGGAATAAGTCCGGGCGAACCTATTGCGTGAGATGCCATAGGTAGAAGAGATGGGGTGGTAAGGAGGTCGCATGAGGGCAAGAACTGGCGAAATTGGTCTGGGTGAGCGCGAGGTGGGGGTCCATGAGGGACGGCCAGTCGATGCAGGCTGGTCAGGTGAGAGATGTTGAATTTGCGCGGAGGCGTTGGGTGGGCTGCACAGGTGGCACGCTGGGTGAAGATGACTAGTATGCTGTGGGTGACGGTGGGTTTGATTGAGGTCTGTGATCCCGGGCGCACTGTTTGTGGCGAGGGACACTGAGATGGTAAATGGTTACAAGATTCCTGTTAGAGTGGCACAGGTGGTCAGTGTGGGAGATCTAATGTTGTCAGGTGGTTTATGTCGTACGAGGTCTAGTTGATAGGTCGGGTAGGTTTGGTGATGTTTCAGGTGGAGCAAAATGATATTGTTACACAATGGGGTTGTAGGAGTGTGTGGCGGAAAATAGTGACACTAGGGTTGTGGGGACTGGTGAGGAGACGTTTGTTCTGGTGTGTGCGAGGCGCGTGAATGTACAACGCGGCAATACAGAGTTAGACGAGGGCCTCCAGACAGTGGTAGTGGAAGGTTGGCAGTTGCCTGGGTGAGTGCTGATGGGTTACTCTAGAACAGAGTATGACCGTCTGCCCTTATGATGCAGGGTCAAATGACCAGGTTGTAGCTGGAATGGTTGTGGTGGAGCGGTCAAACAGGGAATAAAACTCAGTGGGGAAGGAGAAGGAGCCTGACGTGCGGGATAGTATTCGCACATCGAGGGTTGGCGTTGCAGGTGTGAAGGCGGGTGCGAAGAGAGGTCTTGCGAGAGGTTTTGCCTCAGGTGTTGTATTCGCGGAGCTATGCGCTAGCTGGTGTAGGGTGGGACGAGAGGAGGGGTCAGAACTGAGCAGTCACGTGCTGTGCGCACCGCGTCAGGAGGTATGGAATAGTTAAGGGTGGGTGAGGGCAGTATGTAGGGTGGGTGTAGGGCAGTGTGGAGGGTGGGTGTAGAGGTCATGTGGGCATGTGGAGGTGGCGTCAGAATGCCGCAGAGTAATGTAGAGGAATGTGGGTTGAAACGGGGAGTGTGGAAATGTTGAGAGCTTATCGCTATGAGGCTCGAGCCTGGAGGTGGGTCGAAGGGGATAACGATCGTAGCTGGGTTAGAGGTGGCGGCTAGTGATGAAGGAGCTGAGGTGAAGGGATCCGTGGGAGGTGGGTGAGGCACTGCGTAGTCAACGTGGGAGTGAAAGGCCGCAAGGTGAGGGAGCTGTGGGCTGGTGAGGGGCATGTGCACTTGGTGAGGCCGTGAGCGGTCCTGATGAGCGGGGACTGGTTGCGTCGAGAAGGGTAGGGTGCACTAGGTGAGTCGAGTGGTCAGGGTGGGTTGAGTGCAGGGATGAATGAGGGTGGGGTGAAGAAGGCGCAGTCAGAGTATATGAGTAAGGTGTGTGTTGGGGTGCAGAAAGATGGTTGAGGAAGGTCGCGTGAGGAGAAGCTGTGTAGGGTGGGTGCAGAGAGCAGCTGTTGAGAGGCGGGGGTGAGAGAGGGGCAGTCTGTGGAGGCTAGGTGGGTGTACTGGGCAGTGGTGTCTAGCGTTGTCTGCGATTGGCAAGCGGAGGCAGCCAGTTTTGTGTGGCGATGTCGCGAGTAGACTGGGAAACCACGTGAAGTGACTAGGTGGAGGTGCGCATCGGCCGAAGAGGTCAGTAGCTGTGCAGGCTGAATAAGAGTTAGCTAACTAAAGTATCAGAGTGTGACGTTTGTTGGTATCTGGTTATTCTGAGCTTGGGGGTGTGGTGGACGGAGCTGGCAGGCAGCTCACTAGTCGAGGCACACTGATACTGGCTAAGTCGACAGCACATCACACACAGCGCACATATCAGCACAGTGCACGTTCGAACACAGCACGGTCATCTGTCAATCAGCAGTCGAGCACACAGGCATCGGCACTTGACTACAGCAGCGAGCACTCGACACACACGACGACATGCGACGTACGAGCACACGACATGGGTGGTGGTCACGAGGCTGATAAGCACACAGATCTACACGAGCAGACACACACAGCGACTAGCGAGGCTGAGGGAGTGTGGGTGGGTGGGGCCAGTGTGGGGTGGTGAGCGGCCATCGTATGTGGAGGTGGGTGAAGGTAGTGGTGGAGGTGGGTGAGGGCAGGTGGTGGAGGGTATGGGGGGAGATGTAAGGGGTGGGGTGGAGGGGGAGCAGTTGGGTGGGTGAGGCAGTGTGTAGGTTGGGTGGGGCCAGGTGGAGGTGCACACACGTTGAAGCCGGCCACCTGCTATTGTTTACGGTTGGGCTCTAATGCGGGTGTGTCGGGTAATAGTGTGGGGATGAGAGGATATCCTACGAGAGCAGATGTGTTAGGTTGAGTGGAGGAGTTGTCTAAATGGCACGGTACGCGGTGCCGGACTGTCGAGTCGATAGCTTGATTGCGAGTCGATAGACTGTTCTGCGTTGGGGCTCGTGACTGGCTGTGTGATCTATAGGTGTAGGTCTTCGTGGATGCGTAGTGCGAGCGCGTGAGCGCTCTGGTGATGTGGCATGATTCTGTTAGGCCTCCGTGTCGACGCTTGGTGGAGTCCCTGTGACATTGTGTGAAATTAATGATGAGCTGGTGGAGAGGAGGTTCGTGACGTCGCGTGGTGATTTAGGTTGAGTAGTGAGATTACGCCTCTGATAGCGAGTATGACTAGGGCCGTCCAGTGTGCGACGTTCGCGTATTAGTGAGTCGCCGTGCTATCATTGGTGTGGGTATGGTTTGTAACTGACTTGCGCTGTAGGTGGTTGGGTGAGTAGTGTGGAAGTTACGCTCGTGGAGTGTACAGGTATGTGCGTAGCGCTCGGGCATTGCAGAGCGTCCGTGAGTGGTGAGTGCCGTTGGTGAGGCATTTGTGTAATAGGTACTGAGGGGTGGGATCGCGCCGGTGGTTAGAGAGGGTAGGTTGGTGGGGCACGGGTTAGCGTGCTTAGAGGTATCAGGTGATAGGCTGCTGTATCGCTGCGTAGTCTAGCGGCTCGAGAGTGAATTCGCTGGTATCGAGGTTTGTAGAGAGTATAGGATGATGCGTAGGTGGGAGTGAGGACTGGGGTGGGGAGTATGGGCCGATGGTCGGAGGCTTGACCGCGGATTACGAGTGATGACATAAGAGACGCGTCTTATCACTGCCAGATCGCGCTGAGCAACTATGTGATAATGAGTGTGGAGTAGCGTGAGAGATGACGCGGCGTGTGATTGGAGTAGGGTAGATGGCGTGACCAGCCGTTAGGATACGAGTGGGTAGATCTGAGGCCGTCG
>NW_019944730.1:8731-38469 GCF_002910315.2 Salvelinus sp. IW2-2015
TCTCATTCTCTCCTTCTCTCTTCTCTCTTTCTCTCTCTCTCTCTCTCTCCCATCTCTCTCTCTCTCTCTTCTCGTCTCTCTCTCCCGTCTCTCTCTCTCATGCTCTCTCTTCTCATCTCTCATCTCTCTCTCTCTCTCGCTCTCTCTCTCTCTCTCTCTTCCTCTCCTGGTCTCTCTCTCTCGTCTCTCTCTCTTCTCTCTCTCTCTTCTCTTCTCTCTCTCTTCTCTCTCTCTAACTCTCTCTCTCTTCTCTCTCTTCTCTCTCTTTTCTTCTCTCTCTCTCATAAGGGACCTCCCAGGCTTCTCTGTTCCCTCTCTTCTCTCACTACCTGTCCTCTGACATCTCTCTTCTCGCCTCCCCTCATCATACGATACTCTCGCTCGACTCTTCTCCTTCTCTCCTCCCCCCTCCCCCTTCCTCCCTCATCCCCCACTCCCCGCAGTGGGAGCTTGTCCAGTCAAGTTGGTGCTGTGAAATGCTGTGGAGGTTACAGAGGAAGTCACGTTTTAAAAGGGAAAGCTCTACGGCCACATGGTAGAAATACCTACCAGGTCACAACATAGCAACACTGTACCACCCACCAGGGCTATATCACACCTACCTGCAGTGTTATCATCAGGTCCCAACGCAACTCGACAGACAGCTACGGGCAGTAAAACAACATAACTGCAGGTACAACCAGGTCACCCCTAACAGCAAACTGTGTACCAACAAGGGCTCATACAATAATGCAGGTAACCAGGTCACCAACGAGCAAAACTGTACCACAGGGCTATACACAGATAACATCACCACCAGCAAAGACCACAGGGCTATACACAGCAGTAATACAGTACCCAACAGCAAACTGTACACAGGGCTATACACATACTGCAGGTACACAGGTCACCAAACAGCAACTTGTACCACAGGGCTATACACATACTGCAGGTACAGCAGGTTCACGGCCAACAGCAAACTGTACCACAGGGCTATAACACATACTGCAGAGGTACACAGGTCACCAACAGCAAACTGTACCACAGGCTTATACACATACTGCAGGTACACAGGTCACCAACAGGAAACTGTACCACAGGGCTATAGACAAATCCTGCAGGTACACAGGTCACCAACAGCAAAACTGTAAACACAGGGCTATACACATACTGCAGGGTACACAGGTCACACAGCAAACTACTGTACCACAGGGCTATACACATATACTGCAGGTAACACAGGTCACCAAACAAGCAAACTGTACGCACAGGGCTATACACATACTGCAGGTACACAGGTACCACACAGCAAACTGTACCCATGCTCTCTTCTGTAGAAAGTTGTCAGGTGTCTCCCTGACCCAGTGTGAGGAGGCACTATTGAAGGCCATCTATAATGTGGAACAACTACCAGAGGACATCACCTCAGCTGGGGTCACCACACCACACACTCACGGCCAGCCGCAGGAAACAGGGTAAACAAACACACACGTACACAAACAACACACACACACACCAACACACACACAGGACACACCAACACTCACCGCCAGCCGCAGGAAAAGGGTAACACAAACCAAGTCCACACCACACACCACACACACACACACACACACAACACACACACACCACCACACAACACACACACACACACACAACACACAACACACAACACACACACACACACCAACACACCACACACCACACAAAACACCGCAGCATGTGACGGGGCAACAGTCCATTACAGATTACACAAGGAAGACCCAGCCGTGATCTGCCCAACAATTCCTCTCCACCAGATAAACTCTTTGCATTTATTGCACAGCTTTAACATAATACAGTGTGTTGGGTCAGAGGGCCGCACCAGCGACCCAAAGATGGGTGATCTCGCTCTCCGAGGCCGACATGAGTAGAGTCTTAATCAGGTCAGCTACCCACAAGGCCGCGGGCACAATGTTATTCCCAGGGTGGGTGTCTCAGATCACGTCCCAGTCTGTAATCCCCACGTGTTTTAAGATGACCACCTCATTCAAATCAAATCAACTTTATTAGTCACATGCCGCCGAATACAACAAGTGTAGACTTTACCGCGAAATGCTTTACTTACAAGCCGTTAACCAACAGTGCAGTTCAAGAAGAGAAAAATATTTACCAAGTAGACTAAAAAATAAAAGTCATAATAAAAAGTAACACAATAAGAATAACCATTCCTGTTCCTAGACTCTAAGGCTTCATGCCACAATACTAATAACCATACCCACCTTCGTAGCCTCACACACATCTGTAATCAGGAAGTGCTTTGAGAGGCTCGTTATGCAACACATCAACTCCACCATCCCAGACACCCTAGAACAATTCCAATTAGCATTCCGCCCCAACAGATCCATGGACGACACAATCTCAAGTTGCACTCCACACTGGCGCCTCACCCACCTCCCTGCTCACTGCCAACCCACTTCCGACCTGCCCTCACCCACACTCACACATTGCCTCCAACCACCTACACACTGCCCTCACCCACCTACAACTGCCCTCACCCACTCACACAACTGCCCTCACCCACCTCCACACGCCCTACACACGCTAAACTGCCCCTCACCCATACTCACTGCCTCACTCCATTACACTACACACTGCCCTACCCACCTCCAATACTGCCTCCCACCTCGCACACTGCTCACCTACTCCATGCCCTCACCGCACCTCTACACTGCCTCACACTACTGCCCTCACCACCTCCACACTGCCCTCACACCCCACACTGCCACACCTCACGCCCTATCACCCTCCACACTGCCCTCACCCACCTCCACAACTGCAACTACCACACTACAACTGCCCTCACCCACGCTCAGATACTGCCCTCACCCACCTACCATTTGGCCCTACCCCTCTATGCTACCCACCTCCACACTGCCTCTCACCGCTACTCTATCATACTACTGCCCTACCCTCACCTGCACCTCTACCCATCGTTACAGCAACTGCCCTCACCCACCTCCACACTGTTCACCATCACAGCCTCACCCACCTACATACTGCCTCACCCACCTCCACATCTGCCCTCACTAACACTCGTCAACCATACCAATGTATCGCCCTCACCCCTCACACTGACCAACTCACCTGCCCTCCGCCACTCCACACTGCCTACACCCCTACATACTGCGCCGTCACCCACCTCCACAACTGCCCTCCACACCTACACACTGCCGCTCACACTCACCTCCCATACTGGCCTGAACTCATCCCAACTGCCTGCACCCACCTCCACACTGGCCCTCAGCCTACTCCCTCATCTCAGTGCTGCACGACTATGCCTCACGCTCCTCATACTGCCCTCTAACCCACCTCACACACCTCCTCACTCACTACATCTGCCCTCACCGCCACCTCAACTGCCTCACCCACCCCACGACTCGCTACTCACGCTCTGCGCCTCACCCACTCTACATCTGCCCTCACTCCACCTCCACATGGCCTCACCCACATCACACAGGCTGCCCTCACCCACCTCTACACTGCCCTCATCCCACTCACAACTGCCCTCGAACCCCACTCCCACACTGCCCTCACCTGCACTCCACAATACTGCCCTCACCCACCTCACTCCACACGTAAGCCTCACGCACCTCAAGCATCTGCCTCCTCACACTCTCATACTGCCCTCACCCACCTACACACTGGCCCTCACCCACTACAAACTGCCTCACCACGCTCCACACTGCCACTCACGCCACCTCCACAACTTGGCCTCACGCCACCTCAACATGCCCTCACCCTCTCACATGTGGCCTCAACTGCGCCACCTCACAGGATGGCCCTCACCCACCTCCACACTCGCCCCACCACCTCACATCTGCCCTCACCCACTCACACTGCCCTCACTCCACCTCCACTGCCTCACCCACGCTACACACTGGGCCCTCACCCACGCTACCCACTGCCCTCACCACCTCCACTACTGCCTCACCCACTTCTCCACACTGCCTCAACACCCAACTCCACACTTGGCGCCCTCACCCACCTCACATCTGCCTCACCCACCTCACACTGCCCCTCACCACTCTACACACTGCCTCACCACCTCACCTGCTCTCACCACCTCCACATGCCTCACCCACACCTCTCACACGCCCACCCACCTCCACACTCTGCCTCACCTCACCTCACAGCTGTCTGCCTCACTCCACCTCCACACTGCCCTCACCCACCTACACACTGCCTCACTCCACCTACAATCTTTGCCCTCACCACTCCACAGGAGCTCCCTCACCCACTCCCACTGGCCCTCACCCACCTCCACACTGCGCCACCCACCTCCCATGTTGCCCTCACCACTCCACACTGCCTCACGTCCACGCTCCACACTGCTCACCCACCTACACACTGCCCTCACCACCTACACACTGCCCTCTACCCACCTCGCACACCTGCCTCACCCACGTCCCAGCTGCCCTCACCCACTCCACACTGCCCTCACCCACCTCCACACTGCCCTCCCCACTCCACAACTGCCCTCACCACCTCCCCACTGCCCTTCACCACCTACATACTGCCCTCACCCACCTACCACACTGCCTCACCACTCCACACTGCCCTCACTCCACTCAACTGCCCTCGCCACCTACACCTGCCTACCCCTCCACACTTGCCTCACCACCTACACACTGCCTCACTCCCACCTACACACTGGCCCCTCACACGCCTCCACACTGCCCTCGCACCCCCTCCAACTGCCCTCACCATCCAACTGCCTCACCCACTCCACACTGGCCCTACACCACCGTCCACACTATATGCCTCACCACTCCTCCACACTGCCTCACCCACTCTCTCACACTGCCCTCACGGCGACCCACCTCCACACTGGCCCTCACCCAGCTCCACACTGCGCTCTAGCCCCCTACATCCCCTGCCCTCACCGCACTCCAACTGCCTCACCCACCTCCACACTGCCTCAGACCCACCTCCAATGCTCACCACCTCACGTACTGCCTCCACGCCCCTACCACTCGCCTCACCACTACACACTTGCTCCCCTCTCCCACTGGCCTCCCCACTTCCCACGCGTTTATCACTCGCCGCTCAAACCTCCACACTGCCTCACCACCTCCAACTTATGCCTCACCACGCTCCACACACTCTGCTCTTGCCCCTTCTACCTATGGGGCCACCTCCCACACTTGATTGCCTCACCCGACCCTACATACCACTGCCCTCACCACCTGCCACACTGCCCTCACCCACCTACATACACTGCCCTCACCCACTACTATGCCTCACCCCACCTCCACACTGCCCTCACGCCATGTCCTCCACACTGCCCTCCACCACTCTCCACACTGCCTCACCCACCTCCACATCCTGCCACTCACCCACCTCACATGGCCTCATACCACTCTCCACCTGCCTCACCCCACCTCCACCTGCCTCACGCCACCTCCACACTGCCCTCACTCCCCTCACATGCCTCCTCACCACCTCACATGCTCACCACGCCCTCCACACTTGCCCTCACCGTCACCTCATATGCCCAACCCACCTCCACACTGCCTCACCCACCCTCCACACTGCCCTCACCACCTCCACAGCCTCACCGCTACATACTGCCCTCTACCCACGCGTCACATGCCCTCTAATTGACCGCACCTCCCACTGCCTCCCCTCCACACTGCCTCCCAGCTCCACTGGCCCCTCTACACAGCCACCTACATACTGCCCTCAAACCCACTCAACACTCCGCCCTCACCACCTCGCACACTTTGCCCCCTCCCCACCCCACACTGCCCTCACCCACTCAGCACTGCCTCACGGTGCACCTCCACAGCTGCCCTCACCACCTCCACACTGACCTCACCCCAGTTACAATACTGCCTCTCACCCCGGTCGACCACCTCCACACTGTCTCACTCCACCTCCACACTGCCCTCAACCATTCACCTCCACACTGCCCTCACCCACCTACATAATCTGTCCTCACCCACCTCGCAACTGCCCTCACGCCACCTCCACACTGCCTCACCCCTAACAACTCTGCTCACCCACCTACCACTGCCCTCCACCACCTACCACACTGCCCTCACCCACCTCCACACTGCCTCACCCCTACATCTGCTCTCACCCACCTCCAACACTGTGCCTCACCCTCCACCTCCACACTCGCCCTCGACTACCTCCACAACTTTGCCTCTCAATAGCGACCTACATACTTGCCCCTCACCACTCCACACTGCCCTCACCCCACCTCACCACTGCTCACCACACTACACACTTGCCCTCACCCACCTCCACACTGCCTCACTCCACCTCCACACTGCTACGCCACCTCCAACTGGGCCCTCACTCCACCTCGCACACCTGCCCTCAGACTGCCACCTCCACAAGCTGCCCCTCCCCACCTCCCCACTGCCCCTCACGGATGCCACCTCCACATGTCCTCACCCCCTCCACACTGCCCTCAGCCTCACCTACACACTGCCTCATCCAGCTCCACTGCCCTCACCCACACTCCACAACTGGCCCTCTACCCACCTCCACACTGCCTCACCCACCTCACACGCCCTCACCATCCCCTCCACAGTAGGATGCCTCGACTCCACCTCCACACTGCTCACCCACCTGCCACACTGCCTCACCCACCTCACACTGCCCTCACCCACCTCCACCATGCCTCACCACCACCTCCACACTGCCCTACCCACTCAACTGCCTCACCTCCCCTACAACACTGCCGCTCACGCCACCTCCACATGCCTACACACGCTACCACACTTCACCACCTCCACTTAAACTGCCCTCACCCACCTCCACACTGCCCCTCACCCACCGTCCACATGCCCTCCCACTACATAGCTGCTCACCCCACCTCCACACTGCCTCCCACCTCCCTAGGAACTGACATGCCCTCACCCACCTCCACACTGCCCTCAACGCCACCTCCAACTGCCCCTGCACCACCTACATATTCTACAACACTCCTGCCTCACGCCACCTCCACACTGCCTCACCGGCGACTACACACTGCCCTACGCCACCTCCACACTCGCCCTCACCCGTCGACCTCCACACTGCCCTCACACCCTCACACTGACCCTCACTCCAAACTCAACTGCCTCACCCCTCCAACACGTGCCCTCACCCACCTCCACCTGCCCTACACCCTCTTACCCCACACTGCTCTCACTGCCACCTACACAACTGGCCCATCACCCACCTCCACACTGCCTCACTCCCACCTCCCACACTGCCCTTCACTCCACCTAAGCAAACTGCCTCACCCACGGCTCCACACTAGCCCTTCACCCAGGCCCAACTGGCCCTCCCACTACACACTACCTCACGCCCACCTCACACTGCCTCACCCAACCTCCACACTGCCTCACCCACCTACAACACACTGCCTCCACCGGGTTCACCCACCTCCACACTGCCCTCACCTCACGCTACACACTTGCCTCACCACCTCCACACTGCCTTCACCCACACTGACACACTGCCTCACCATCCTACACTGCCCTCACCCACCACCTCACCAAGGACTGCTCCACTCTCCCTACACACTGGCCGCTCCCCACGCTCCACACTGCCTCACCATCTACACAGAACTGCCCTCACCCACGTCCAACTGCCCTCACCCCCTACACACTGCGCTCCCCCCACTCACATCTGCCCTCAACCCACCTACCCACTGCCCTCACCACACCCTCCACATGACTGCCCTCACCACCTGCACACTGGCCCTCAACCCACTCTCCACACTGCCCTCACCCACCTCCACACTGCCTCACTCGCACCTACACTACTGCCTCACACACCTCCACACGCCCTCACGCACCCACACCTGCCCTCTACGCACCTCCAACATTAGACATATCTGCCTCACCCACCTCCACAGGTATTACTGCCTCACGCCACCTCCCACACTGTCCCCAACTCCAGCCTACATCACTGCACTCACCCACCTACATCTGCCCTCAACCCCTACATACTTGCCTACACACCTCACTTCCACACTGCCTCACCCACCGCACATACTGCCCTCACCCCCTCACAACTGCCCTCACCCACCTACAGTACTGCCCTCACACTCACCTCCACACTGCCCTCACCCACCTACATACTGCCCTCACCCGCTACCAACTTCCCTCACCACCTCCACATCTGCCTCACCCACCACATACTGCCCTCACCAACCTTCCCTCACACTACCTGGCTACTGCCTCACCCCCCACACATGCCACCTCCTATACTCCTCACCACCTACATACTGCCTCACGCACACTCCACACTGCCCTCACTCGACCTCCACCACTGCCCTCACCACCGTCCACACTCCCCTCACCCACCTCCACACTGCCCTCACCCACCTACATATCTCGCCCTCACCCACCTCACACCAACTGCCTCACCCACTACATACTGCCTCTCTACCTCACCTACCAACTGCCCCTCACCCACCTACACACTTGGTCCCCACGCCCACCTACATACTTGCCCTCACCTCACCTCCACGACTGCCCTCACCCACCTACACCTGCCCTCAGTCCCACCTCAACACTGCCTCACCCATCCACACTGCCCTCACCCACTCCACATGCCCTCACCCCTACTACTCGCATACTACATACTGCCTCAACCACCTAAATACTGCCCTCAGCCACCTAACAATAGCCTCAAACCCACTTACATACTGCCTCACCCACATCCTACATACGAGGAATAACTCAACTCAGCAAAAAAATAAAAGTCCCTTTTTCAGGACCCTGTCTTTCAAAGATTAGAACCACGTGTAACACCTGCACAGGATTGTACATCCGAACATCACACCTGGGCCGAGAGAGACTGGACTGAGGGCTTGTAGGCCTGTTGTAAGGCAGGTCTCACCAGACATCACCGGCAACCAGTCGCCTATAGGGCACAAACCCACCGTCGCCGGAGCCAGACGGACTGGCAAACAGTGCTCTTACTGGCGAGTCGCGTTTTGCTCACAGGGGTGATGGTCGGATTCGCGTTTATCGTCGAAGGAATGAGTGTTACACCGAGGCTGTACTCTGGAGCGGGATCGATTTGGAGGTGGAGGGTCGTCATGGTCTGGGACTGTGGGTCACAGCATCATCGGACTGAGCTTGTTGTCATTACAGGCAATCTCAACGCTGTGCGTTACAGGGAAGACATCCTCCTCCCTCATGTGGTACCTTCCTGCAGGCTCATCCGACATGACTCCCTCATCTGCATAACAATGCCACAACCATACTGCTCGTTCGGTGCGTGATTTCCTGCAAGACAGGAATGTCAGTGTTCTGCCATGACCAGCGGAAGAGCCGGATCTCAATCCCATTGAGCACTTCTGAGACTTGTTAGATTGGAGGGTGAGGGCTAGGGTCATTCCCCCCAGAAATGTCCGGGAACTTGCCGGTGCCATGGTGGAAGAGTGGGGTAACATCTCAGAGCAAGAACTGGCAAATCTGGTGCAGTCCATGAGGAGGAGATGCACATGCAGTAGTTAATGCAGCTGGTGGCCACACCAGATACTGACTGTTTTTTTGATTTTGACCCACTTTGGTTCAGGAACACATTATTACATTTCGTTAGTCACATGTCTGTGGAACTTGTTTCAGTTTTGTCTCAGTTGTTGAATCTTGTTATGTTTCATACAAATATTACACATGTTAAGTTTGCTGAAATAAACAAGTTGACAGTGAGAGGACGTTTCTTGGCAGGCCTTATCACCGGCAACAATTAGACAGCCTACAGGGAGGTCAGTGACCTGGTAGTGTGGTGCGGAACAATAACCTCTCCCTCAATGTCAGTAAGACCATGGAGCTGTTTTGTGGACTACAGGAAACGGGGGGACGAGAACACCTCATCCACATCGACGGGGCTGCAGTGGAGCGGGTCGAGAGCTTCAAGTTCCTCAGTGTTCACATGCGCACAGTCGTGAAGAGGAGCGACAGCACCTCTTCCCCCTCAGGAGGTGGAAAGGTTTGGCATGGGCCCTCAAATCCTCAAAATGTTCTACAATGGTACCATTGAGAGCATCTTGACTGGCCGCATCACTGCTTGTTATGGCAATAGCACCGCCCCGATCAGCGGACAGCCCAGTAACTTCACTGGGGCCGAGCTCCCCCTGACATCCAGGACCTCTATTCAGGCGGTGTGAAAGGAAAGCCAGAAAATTGTTAAGACTACAGCCATCACCAAGCTATCGACTGTTTCTCTCTGCCTCTGCATGGCAAGCGGCACGTGCATCAAGTCTGAACCAACAGACTCCCGAAGAGCTAGTAGCCGTAACACTGAATAATAGCTAACTAACTTATCAAGAGTTGAACGTTTTTATCGTATTCTTATCTTTGCACTGCACACACTCACTCACACACACTGATACTCTAAAACACACACACAACACACACATTCACACACACACACAGTCACTCACTCAACACACACACACCAACACACACACACGACACAAACACACACACACACACACACACAACTCAACCACAACACACAATCACTCCAGTATCCCTGTACATTGTAAATATGATACTAGAACTGACCCTGTATATAGTATGCTTCATTGGAGACTGCTGAGGGGAAGACGGCTCATAGTAAAGGCTGGAATGGAGGGAATGGAATGGTAAACAAATGAAAACCATGTTTTTGATACCATTCCACTTACTCCATTCCAGCCTTTATTATGAGCTGTCCTGTCATCAGCAGCCTCCACTGGTATGCTTACTTTGTGTTCTACTTTCTTATTTTTYTATCTTCTGTGTTTTTCTTCTACCTTGTTATTTTTAGTGCTACATTGTTATTGATTACTGCATTGTTGGGGTTAGAGTTTGCAAGAAAAGCATTTCACTGTACTTGTGCATGTGACATTAAAACCTGAAACAGTGACATAAACACACACCGCTATCTGTCTGTCAATTAATAACCTGTGTGTTTTCCATCTCTCTCTCTCTCTCTCTCTCTGTCTCTCTGTCTCTGTCTGTAGGTGGTCCCGCTGGCGTTGGTCTGTCTGCTGATTGGTTGCTCTCTCTCTGAGGCAGAGTCTCGTCTGGAGTCCCACCCAGTGGTGCGTGACGCTGTAGAGGCTTGTCTGACATCATCACAACATCTGACATCATCACCAGGAGACCAGACCTCCACAAAACAATGACTACCTATAGTTGGAAACCTTTATGATACTGTAGTATTATAATTATACTATACTTTCATTAACTATAATTTAATAATATGTTTTGATAAGATCAGTTCGTAACCTCTATAAGAATCTGGTGGATGTAACCTTTATCATTTATTTTTCATTTACTAACATAAACACTACATAGTATGATGAACCTTCCGAAAGTATTCAGACCCACTGACTTTTTTCACATTTTGTTACGTTACAGACTTATTCTAAAATGGATTTAAAAAAAAGTAAAATCAGCAATCTGTACACAGTACCCCATAATGATGGTGAAAACAGGTTTATAGAATGTTTGCAAATGTATTAAAAATAAAAAACKGAAATAGCTTATTTACATAAGTATTKAGACCCTTTGATATGAGACTCGAAATTGAGCTCAGGTGCATCCTGTTTCCATTGATCATCCTTGAGATGGTTCTACAACTTGATTGGAGTCCACCTGTGGTAGATTCAATTGATTGGACATGATTTGTAAAAGCACACACCTGTCTATATAAGGTCCCACAGTTGACAGTGCATGTCAGAGCAAAAACCAAGCAATGAGGTCAAAGGAATTGTCCGTAGAGCTCCGAGACAGGATTGTGTCGAGGCACAGATCTGGGGAAGGGTACCAAAACATTTCTGCAGCATTGAAGGTCCCCAAGAACACGGTGGCCTCCATCATTCTTAAATGGAAGAAGTTTGGAACCACCAAGACATTCCGAGAGCTGGCCGCCCGGGCAAACTGAGCAATCAGGGAGAAGGGCCTTGGTCAGAACCCGATGGTCACTCTGACAGAGCTCCAGAGTTTGCCAAAAGGCCCATTAAGGACTTCTCAAGATTGTCTGGTCTGATGAAACCAAGATTAAACCTTTGCCTGAATGCCAAGCATCCCGTCTGGAGGAAACCTGGCACCATCCCTACGGTGAAGCATGGTGGTGGCAGCATCATGCTGTGGGGATGTTTTTGAGCTGCTGGGACTGGGAGACTAGTCAGGATCGAGGCAAAAATTAACAGAGCAAAGTACAGAGAGATCCTTGATGAAAACCTGCTCCAGAGTGCTCAGGACCTCAGACTGGGGCGAAGGTTCACCTTCCAACAGGACAACGACCTTAAGCACACAGCCAAGACAAAGCAGGGTTGGCTTTGGGACAAGTCTCTGAATATCCTTGTGTGGCCCAGCCAGAGCCCGGACTTGAACCCGATCGAACATCTCTGGAGAGACCTGAAAATAGCTGTGCAGCAACGCTCCCCATCCTATCTGACAGCGCTTGAGAGGACCTGCAGAGAAGAATGAGAGAAACTCCCCAAATACAGGTGTGCCAAGCTTGTAGCGTCATACACAGGACTTGAGTCTGTAATCGCTGCCAAAGGTGCTTCAACAAAGTACTGAGTAAAGGTTCTGTATACTTATGTAAATGTGATACTTCCATTTTTTATTTGTAATAAATTAGCAACAGTTTCTATTTTTTTATTTTATTATTATGGGATGTTGTGTTTAGATTGATGAGGGGAAAAAAACGATTTAATACATTTTAGAATAAGGCTGTAACAGTTCATCTTTCAATCACCCACGTGGGTATATGTTCCTAAAAACCAATGAGGAGATGGGAGAGGCGGGACTCGCAGCGCGTCAAGCATCACAAATAGAACCAAGTTCAATTTTAGCGCCTGGCTACGCAGACGCTCCTGGCTACACGTGAGCAGTGTGGGTGCAATGATTGAATAACATGTATGTTTAAATTTAATTTGCAAAGCACGCGACACGTAAGCCCCCACATAGGGCTGTAGAACAGCAGACTGTAACCATGACAATAAGGTAGCACCAGAGGGCAGTAGAACAGCAGACTGTAACCGTGACAACAAGGCAGCACCAGCAGGCAGTAGAACAGCAGACTGTAACCATGACAACAAGGCAGAACCAGAGGGCAGTAGAACAGCAGACTGTAACCATGACAATAAGGTAGCACCAGAGGGCAGTAGAACATAACATGAGAAAATCTACTGCAACTGTAGTTGGAAACAAAGCCGTAGGTTGAGTTCCTGCCCGGATTAGATGCGTAGGTGTTGCATTGCAGATTGTTATATCATATGATGTGGTTAGCTGCTATGTTAAACACCTATCGAGGCATTGTGAGATCTGGCATTCGTCTGCAATGTAGTAGGGCAGGACCTCGACCGTATAGAGACGTTGGAGCTGGACGCCATGTTGTTACCTCTGAACATTCCATTTACCCATTCAAGAGCTGTGATGTTCAGACATTTCCATCAATTGCTATTGGACAATCTTGACCAGAAACCTGTGGCCACATGGTTAGAATATCAGCACCTATAGCCAACATGTCAAATATCAGTGGTCGCCAACATGTCAAAGCTGTGATCCACCTCTAGATATTTGGAGTTATTTGTGAACAAAGCCCATGTTCTGACCCAGTCCTGAGGTCTCATTGGTTCACTTCCAGTTATAGAAAATCTGTTTCAGCCCATTTTCTAAACAATTTCTTCAAAGCAAGTTTATKTAAACAGTCAAGGGACATACAACATACTTCAGAATATTCTAAACTTTCCGCAATGCATCCATGTTTCCTGCCATTAATCAACATTTTAAATGTAAAATCTCCTGTGGGGATCCGTCTCCCAGCGAGATAATATTTATCACAAAATGTCCAAATGTATCCCACAGTAAATATAGGATTATGCTTATACTGACAGTGTCTGTGAGGCTACGGCTCAGATTGGACTGTGTAAAACATCCTCAATCCCTCCGTGGCAAATTAAACACACACACACACACACACACGTAGAGGATTAGAGTAACATGGGTGCTGTTCTCTCTCAGAGTGACTGAGCTGCTTTAGATCCGGTGGCCTGGAGCCAATGTGGCACTCCTGGTGCACCGTACACACACACTACACACACAGCACACACACACTACACACACAGTACACACACACTACACACACACTGAACATAATCTAAAGGGACCTCACTCTCCTCTTCACAAAATAGTTAGTCTTTATCTGAACTAGATCTTATACAGTTGAAATGTTGAAATGTTCCAGTCAGTGGAAATCTTACGCATGGTACCTTTAAGCAGCAACAAATTTCAACTAAATAGTCTTTTTCATTTAAAATATTTTATTTTATTCATTATTATACATTAAAATACATTAGAATCTTCATTTGAAACTTTACATGTTGTTCCCAAGGTTATGTCACAGAAGAAGATTGACAGCCGAACGGACCAATAGCAGCATAGACATGTCCCACAGCACCACCAACCAACCAATAGGACTTTATSATTGACGCCCAAAACAAACAAAAARATAGACTCCTTAGACTCTGKGCCTGAGAGAATCATAGTGCACATCTCTGTTTCAACCCTGTGTAAAGATATGTTACAGCATAGATATATAGATATGAGGACTTTGCTCTAAACTACAAGTGTCAAAGTCCATCCTGTTTGATAATATCCATAAATATATTCAATACATCCAGATAAGCCTTCAGTCAGGTACAACAACAACAGCAATACCAGCTGTACCGCTAATAATGAGATTAAAGATAGAGATAGATGTCTCTCTTCTCTCTCCCTCATCTCTCTTGTCACCATGGTTGCAGTAAAAGCCAATTTATGCTTGATCCGAAAAATGCAGAGCCTCTGGAGACCAAACGGAGCACTGCACCGCATTGCCGTGCGCCTCCCAAATTCTGTACCAATGCGGAGGGTTCGGTATAGCTCCTCATTGACATGATTGGTTGACGGTAGGTGGGGGCGTGAGATCCTGTATAAACACAATCTCACTTCCTTGACAACAGCTCTGCGCTGCTCCGCGAAGGGCAAGAAGAATGAATGCCCTGACTTCTGCTCTAAATGGTGCTCCGGCCAATGCAGACGTCGGATTGACCATGCAGCGCCTTTAAGACTTTASTTTAAGTCTTGAGTAGATACAGTGATTACCGTCCCACATGGTTAAATACCTGGGAAGCTCCTGCGTCATATCGCCTGACAAAACAACTGAACGCTACAACACAGATGCAGATCAGGGGTGCGTTACCTTGACAACTCAACAACAACAACCTTCACGGCCCAACCATGGACAGAAAACAGGTTCGGTACTAGTGATGAGCGATTAACCGAAATGTTGTAAATTTTTTCAATTATTAAACAACTAATTGACTGAAGTCAGTTCAATTACTTGAATTACATTTATTTTGTTTTTGTGAGCGCAACACACAAATCATTCAAGAGAGAAATCAAGTCAAGAACTATGTGGGACGCTGGGCTGAAGGGCCTTGTCGTTTTCATAGACGGGTTGGTTGTCTAGCAACAAAACCGAGGCGTTCGCAACTATGGGGCAAAACAGAGAGGGTGGGCTTAGATTGTTGACAACATGTAAGCCATTTTTCGTATCCAATGTTTATTGAAAACATAAATGTGTTGGTGAGCTAGCGATTTTTTTGTTGTTGCCATATTAGCATTGACATGAAATCAGTCAAAACAAGACATTATATCAATAACAAGATGAAATGAGCTGAAACGAGACTCATCCAGAATCCCCACACGTCAGTTTCTTGTCATTCTTGCTAGCAATCTGGCCATCCAGAATCACAARAACAGGTTGATTTCTGCCCCACGGAAGCGCGCACATCGTTTTCGTGATGTCAGCTAACCCATCTATAAAGCAAATATTCTACTTATTAGTTCAGTGCAGAAACGTGGTAATTAACTACAATGCCCATAATCCATTGCGCCTGTTCCTTCCTGCTCCAACAGAAACGGATACACGTTTGCGGCTGCTGTTAGGTTAGATACACACAGACCGCATAGACCGCAATGTACACAACACAATGACAAGACGGACAGAGACAGTTGGTGAAAGTATGCCTTATCTACTTTGAAGAACTAGTAAAATGATTTAGTCAGACAGCTCTGCGGCATACTTAGACAGGCTAGCCTAGCTAAATAGGATGACTAAAGACAGTAGAGTATGGGGAGTACAGATATAATATTAGATGGGCTGGCTGGCTGGCAGCTACTGCCTGAGCAGATATGAGACCATGACTTTAAAGAATTAAAAATAATAAAATCATTAAATAAAACCTAAGTAAATATACACAACTGAAATATTTTATTARTTCATAGTAATTTCAATATGTTCTATTGGTGTCTACCCAATGTGGACCTGAAAGAGTCAATGGAATAWTTTCTACATGTTTTGGCAATTGAATGTTCACTAGTTTAGGCTTTGGAATTTCTATTAAAAAGCAACAAAAAAAATCCTTTTAATTTCATGATTTCATAATGCATTTAAAATATGTTTTAATTATCGAAATTGAAATGGAAAAAAAACATGATTATATTTTAATAAATCGAAACGAAACCGAACCAACTTCAAAAAGCACTAATCGCTCAGCACTATTCGGGTACCAAACATTATAAGGAAGTTGTCCGTCATACACCCATCATGATCGTTSATACAACCCTCCTTCCCTGAGATTCTCTGTGATTCCAATGTCAGTCTTCAAACACTGAGCTTCAGAATGACACTACAGTAATCTTATCAAGTATACATACATGATTTGTTGCTTATAAATTATATAAATATGTAGTTTGGTTGTTACTTTGAATACATTCCCCCAATGCCTATTGTCACAGGGAGGTATATGTTTATGGCTAAGTGATACAAGTTATCCTGTATGTGATGACCTTGTGCTCTCAGCATTGTGTGCTCTCAGGTTAACCTTAGAGAAGTGCTTTCCAAACTAAACCATATTTCTGGCTGGGACCCAGGAGGAATTGGTCTCCTCTTGAGCCCTGTTTGGGGAGCACCGCTCTAGAGTGTAATTCTGTTTAACAACACACCTATTCACAAACACAAAATACGCATATCATCATGAAGTCCAAAATATACACCCCTCCATACAGAAGAGAATATACACCCCACTATACAGTAGAGAATCTATACAACCCCTCTATACAACGATATAGAAAAGACAATATTACACACCCCTCATATTACAAGTAGAGAATTATTCATCCCCTCCAAGACAGTAAGAGAGATTATATACACCCCTCATACGAGTTACGGTTTATATTTTAGTAAGATTTCACTTTGGGAGAGCATAACACCCCTTATACAGTAGAGAATATACACCCCTCCACAGAGCATACTCCACAGTAGAGATATACCCGCTTCCGAGGTTACTACCTGTGATGTTTAGAAGATATACACCCCTCATACAGTAGAGAATATACACCCTCTATACAGTAGAGAATATACACCCTCCATACAGGAGAGAATATACACCCTCTATACAGTAGAGAATATACACCCCTCAACAGTAGAGAGATACACCTCATACAGTAGAGATATACACCCCTCAACAGTAGTATAGAAGAATATACACCCCTCTATACAGTAGAGAATATACACCCCTATTAAAGTAGAGATAACTACCCCTCTATACAGTAGAGAATATACACCCCTCTATACAGTAGAGAATATACACCCCTATACAGTAGAGAATATACACCCCTCTATACAGTAGAGAATATACACCCTCTATACAGTAGAGAATATACACCCCCTCTATACAGTAGAGGAATATACACCCCTTATACAGTTATATAGAGAATATAACACCCTATAAAGTAGAGGATATACACCCCTCTATACCGTACGAGAGATATACACCCCTCTATATCAGTATACAAGAATATACACCCCTCTATACAGTAGATAGATATATACACCCCTCTAAAAAGTAGAGAATATACACCCCTCTAACATAGAGAATATATATCCCTCCAGGAAATAAAATCAGACATAAATACAATTGTTTCTAGAAATATACAAATATAATTTTCACATGACATCTTATGTTTGTAAGATTATGATAATTTCAAGTTTCAGTTATACCCTTCCATAACAATAACAAGTACATGCCACTCTGACTTGGCAGAATCTACCTTCACCTGTGCAATACCTCCGGTATAGATATCTTAACCTAGAGAGGGATTATAAAGTGCTTTATGTGACTGTGATGCTTACAGATCTAGGACATCCAGTTCTATCTTCTGTGATAGAACTGGACGTCATAGATCATACTATGTCCTGTGAGGTTACATTCTAGATTCATCTGAGTTCTACATCCCTCTTTGGTTTCCCTCGTTTGCTCTGGCTGGAATCGGCCTTCTCCTCTGGCCTTCCCCCAGACCCCCACCTGCAACGCCATCTCGTTTCCATCAGAACCGTTTCCTTCGGTCCTATGGGGGTAAAGAGCGCATTGGGTGAAACTGTGTCATCCATAGATCCCTGGCTGGACTCCCACAGAGTTCTGGTCACTGCTTATCAGGCAGGGATTTCTCTGTTTCCCTCTTTCACCTCTTCATTTCTCTCTTCAGATTCAACTCTCTCCACCAGCATACCTCCGCCCCACATCCTTCTTTCGACCTCCCTCTCGTCTCTCCTCTCTCCCAGGAGTCTCTCCCTCTCTGCGTCTCTCCCGTCTCTCCGTCGTCCCGTCTCCCCTCTTCTCCCGTCTCTCCCTCTGCTCCCGTCTCTCCCTCTGCTCCCGTCTCTCCCTCCTCCTCTCCACTTGTCTCTCCTGCTGTGTTTTCATTCTCTTCCTCCTCCTCTTTTCCCACCTTGAATTCAGACACCACATTGTTCTCCTCTGCCTCCTCTCCTCCATCCTCCTCCTCTTCCTCTCCTCCTGTTTCATCCTCCTCAGCTGTTCCCTCTCCTGTCTCTACTCCCTCCTCCCCCTCTCCCTCCTCCTCACCCGTCTCCTCCCCCTCTCCCATCTCTTCCACCACCTCATCCCCCTCTGCTGGTCCATCAACAGTGTTTTCATCTCCTCCTGCTTGATCCTCCTGCACTGCTTCAGCGTCCCCTGCTCCTTCCTCCTCCCCTTCTACTAACTCCTCCCCCTCTCCAGTCTGCGCCGCCTCCACGCCATCTTCTCCTGAAATTTCACCTCCCATCTCTCCTTCCTCCTCCTCCTCTGTTCCCTCCACCACTCCATCCTCCTCCTGTTCTTCAGCCTCTATCTCCTCAGCTATTTCCTCAGCTATCTCCTCCTCTACTTCCCCCATCACAGACTCAGCTCCATCACTCTCCTGTGCTTCCTCCTCTCCCTCCTCTCCCTCAGTCACTCCTTCCTCTTCCTCCTCAGGGATAGCTTCCTCTATGACAACAGTTGGTATAATATCCTCCTTGGTCTCCTCCTCTTCCTCGTCTTTGTGTACCACCTCTAGATTCACACCCTCCTCTTCCTCTTTCTTCTCCTCCAATTCCAGGCGATCATTGTCCTCCCCCTCCGTGGGGCTAGAGGGCGCAAGAGGCTTTGGGTCTTTCTTCATCAGCAGGATCTTACGCAGATCAAACGCCATCATCACCGGCGCTGTGGCGACCACAGCCTCCATTTTTATTTGTTGGACATCCGCCTTCTTCCGTATGCAGGCGTCGCAGGGACAGTACTCATCCTCACCCTCGCTGCGCTGGTCACTAACATCCGCCCCCGAACCCTGCTCCCCGTCACTCTTGTTCACTGACTGAACCTTCATTACCTTCAAAGCACAGTCAAACTTTATTAGGAATGTATGCAAAACATGACAATACACTTTACAATAAATTAGGAATTCAAATATATTATGTAATAAAGTCTTACTTAAAAGTTTTTAAAAAGCTGTGAAACTAAAATAGTGACTTTGTTACTGAGTGACTTTAAAGGAGATTTAGAAACCTCAGATGTTGGCCCCTCCCACCTTTAACCTCCGTCTCCTCTGGTCTGTAACGGTTGAATCTCGGGACAGGATAGGAGGGCGCGGCACGCCCCCCCGCCCCGCACGCCCCCGGATCTTCCTCAGCTCACGATCAATGCTCGTCTGGATCCTCTTCTTCACCTCGTCTCTCAGCTCAGTGATCATAGTGTCCAACATCACATTGTTGTCTAGGTCCCAACGCACCTTCACAAACACAACAGTATTATCAAGATTATTCATTAAAAAAATGATTGTGATGAATATGATGATGATGATGATAATGATTCATGTTGTTGTATCAGTACCTTGAACTCAGCCATGGCGTCGACATAGTGGGTCATAAACTGCTTCTCCAGCTTCTTCAGCAGGTTGAGAACCCAGACCGGGTCWGGGTCCTGGGAGACACGCTTGGTGAGCAGCGCTCGCTGGACTGACGGAGGTGTCCCTGAGCTGSTGGTGTCCTCCGGGGTGTCTCTCTCTATGTCAGTGGGGGACTTATAGGCCGTGCTGTTTGAAGAGGATGGGCTGCTTGGGGCTCTGAGGCTCTCAGGGGTCTGCAGCATCTCACCTCTCCCTGCGGGCGACTCTGAGATCGCCTCATCCTCACCTGGACTGCTCTGTACTCGGCTGGCGATGTCTGGGGTGGCCGTGTCTGAAAGCAGCTCTGCTGATGCTCCTTCCCCTCCCTCTGTCTCTCCCTCTGTCTCTCCATCCCCTCCCTCTGTCTCTCCCTCTGTCTCTCCTTCCCCTCCCCTTCCCTCTGTCTCTCCATCTCCTCCCTCTCCCCCTGTCTCTCCTACTCCTTCCTCCCCCTCTCCTTCCTCTGTCTCTCCTGCCTCCCCCTCCCCTTCCTCTGTCTCTCCTGCCTCCCCCTCCCCTCCCTCTTCCTCTCCCTCCGCAATGGGAGTGATGTCACCCGCTGTTTCATCTTGTTTGCCTTTCCCAGAACCCCCCGACCCTGCTGAGCCACTGCTCAGGTCCACACCAGAGTCTTTCAACCTCTCCTTCCCCTCTGCCTCTCCCTCTTTCCCCTTCCCGGGGTTGGGCTTAGACAGCCACAGTGACTCTAGTATATCCATGACCTCTTGGTATCGCTGGTCCCTGTCAGGGCTTGGATCTGCAGCTGGAAGAGAGGGCGGGTCGATGAGCTGCAGCTGGGCCAGACAGTCCAGCAGACCTTTAGCAGAGGAGCTCAGTCTGCGTCCGTACACAGGACTTATCTGGAGTAAAGGGATAGAATTAGGAATAAATTGTATCAAAAAAAATAAAATAATAATCTCTCCCTGAAAGTCATACAAACCATGAATATGACACAATAAAAATATGAAATTAATAATAGTTTAAAAGTATGAAGTATATCAGTAAAACTATAAAGTATATAACCCTCTGAGAAAAAGATTTTGGAAAATACCTATTTTGGGTTGAAAAGATGTTGAAAATACATCTTGTGCTCACTGGAAAGTAAAAGTATGCAAGGAAAAGTCTAGAAACAGGAAATACCTCGGGTAGGGAGCTGCATCGGCCCAGTGTAGGGCTCAGTAGAACCTTCATTACTGCCACAGATGAGTGGCAGCTCCGAGGCAGCTCTGATTCTTTACTGAGGAACAGGTGGCGAGGACGAGAGGACGTGATGTCATTGGTGGGCGGGGCTGGGTCAGGGCAGAAGCCAGCGCACTCAGAGCACTCTCCCCCCTCTTCTCRTCCCTCCTCCCTCTCTTCTTCTTTTTCTTCCTTCTCTTGCTCCACTGCTGCTCCCRCCTCCTCTCCTCTCTCTTCCTCCTCCTCTTTCACCTCTTCCTCTGGGTGCTCTGCAGCCTCCTTCACTTCCTCTTCTTCTTCCTGTTGTCCTGGTTCAGCTGTGTTCTCCTGTTCCTTTTCCTGTTGTCCTGCTTCAGTTGTGTTCTCCTGCTTCAATTTCTCTTCCTGTTGTCCTGTTTCAGCTGTTTTTTCCTGCTCCACTTCCTCTTCCTGTTGTCTTGTTTCAGCCGTGTTCTCCTGCTCCAGCACTGTGGTCTCAACCAGTTCTTGTTTCTCCGTAGTCTCGTCTCCTTCCTGTCCTTCTGTTTCCCCTCCTTTCTCCACGGCTTCCTCTCCTTCTTCTTCTGTCTCCTCAATTCCCTTGTTCATCTCGTCTTCAGGGTTTTCCATACCGCCGTCGGCAGGTATGCCTCTCAGCCAATCACTGACAACGTCGTTGGGCAAGGTGTTAGGCAGACAGAGGAGATCCAGCATCTCTAACTCTGCCTCTTCCTGTTTGGGTTTCCTGCTCCTCCGGCTCTGTCCACTCTTCCCACTCTCAGTGAGGCTAACCTTTGACCCTGCAGGGCTGGAGGGGCGCACGGCGGCCATGTTCCCTTTGAGCAGGTCAGCAGCTGACAGGAACTGGGAGAGGAGGCTGTCACTGATGCTGGCCGTCTCCAATTGAATGGTGGGACTGGGGGACGGGGAGGGAGAGTCTCTCGCTCGCGGTGACTTTGGTCTGGACTTCCTTTCTATCACCGTCTTCACAGAGCGAACGCTGCCTGTGTCACTCTGACCTTTGACTCMGTGACCTTGACCTTTCACTTGCAGGAAGTCGGAGGCGTTTGTATTTGGACTCTCCTCCTCCTGGGCATCGCTGGCCTTCTCAACTTTCACCTTTGACCTGGTGGAGCGTGCGGAGGAAGCAGACGCAGGCCTGGAGTCTCCAGCTGCTTTAGCAGGTCTTTTGGAGCGTACGCTAGGCGCTTTCTCCTCTGTGACATCATMTCTGACGTCATCAACTCTGTCTGCAGCCTTGCTGGCGGCTTGACTTTGAGACCCCTCATTGGTTGTCTCGGTGGTGGCAGGCAGTGTTTGATTGGTYGGTTCAGCGCTGGTGTGTGATGTTCTGGAGAGGGGTCTGGTAGGGGAGGAATCTGCTTTACTTTTGAGTTTTGTGCTCATGGCAGATTTCACACTGCCTGTCTCAAGGTCATCTCCTGTAGTGCTGGGGACAGGTCTAACACCTCTCTCACCTCTCTCTTTTATCCGGTGCAGAAACATACTTCTGTTACTTCCATTGGACTTATTAGATGTACTGGACTTAGCTGAGACGTGAGATTTAGCCGACARGGCGCTAACTGGTCTCTCCTCTGTTTTCTCTCCCTCACTGTCAACCTCTGTTGTTTCAATGGCTGGGACGTCTGCTGTTTTAGGTGCTGGAGAGACCGCTCTACTGCTTCCACTATTACAGGTGGACTTGTGAGACCTGCTGGACTTTGCTGAAATGTTGGATTTAGTCGACATGGCACTCGCTGGTCTCTCTGTCCCCTCTCCCTTCTCGTCTCCTCCGGTGGTCTCAACAACAGGGACATCAGCTGGCGTTTTAGCCCTTCTACTACTGCTGGACTTATGAGACCTGGTGGACTTGTCAGAAGTGGTTGATTTAGCTGACATCGCACTAGCTGGTCTCTCCTCAGATTTCTCTTCCTCTTTGTCCCCCTGCTCTTTTTCACCTGGCGTCTCAATAGCGGGAATATCTTGAGCCGCMGGAGAGACCGCTTTAGTGCTTCCATTACAGGTGGACCTGATAGACCTGCTGGACTTTGCTGAAGTGTTAGATTTAGCTGACATGACACTGGCTGCTCTCTCTTTCTCCTCTCCGACCTCGTCTCCTCCTGTTGTTTCAATAACYGGGACATCGGCTGGTTTAGAGCTTGGATTCTCAGCCCTCCTGCTGCAGCTAGATTTATGAAGCCTGCTGGACTTGACTGAAGCACTGGTTTTAGCTGAGATGGCGCTCGCTGGTCTCTCCTCTGTGTCTCCAGCAACAATTGTATCYTCAACCGTCTCCTCTCRCCCTGTCGTCGTAATAACCWGGATGTRTTTAGTCCCTGGTGTCTCAGCCCTGACTTTCCTACTGCAGGTCGACTTGTGAGATCTGCTGGACTTTGCTGAAGCACTGGTTTTAGCAGACACGGTACTCGCTGCTCGCTCTCCCTCCTCATCTAACAGCAAGAATGGTAGCTCTGGTGAGTTGGGAATGGCTCGCTCCTCCTCCTCATCTACAGCAGAAGCTGGTACCTCTGGTGAGTTGGGAATGGCTCGCTCTCCCTCCTCATCTACAGCAGAAGCTGGTACCTCTGGTGAGTTGGGAGAAGGGGCCCGTTCTGCTTTGCTGCAGGTGGACTTATGAGATCTGCTAGACTTCACTGTTGTTTCAATAGCCAGGATGTTAGCACCTTTAAAGCAGGAAGAGACAACCCTCTCTGAAGGTTTGGTAGACTTATGAGATCTGCTGGACTTGACTGAAGCGTTCATTTTAGCTGGCGTGGTGCTTGCCGGTCTCTCCTCTGTGTCTCCTGCAGCAGCAGCAGATCCATTCTCATCTCCTTCTGTTGTTTCAATAGCAGGGATGTCTTTAGCAACAGGTGTCTCAGCCCTAGCACTCCTACTGCAGGTAGACTTGTGAGACCTGCTAGACCTGACAGAAGCCCTGATTTCACCTGACACGGCTGCTCTCTGTTCCTCTGTGTTCTCTGCTGGATCGTTGACTGGTGTTTCACAAGCGGCTGGCTTTGGAGAGGTAGCTTTACGGGTAYACTTATGGGACCTGCTGGACTTTGCTGAATCGCTGGTTTTAGTTGACCTGGTGCTCGCTGCTCTCTCCTCTCCCTCCCCATCTACACCAGGTTCAGTTTCTGGCGCCTCTGAGTTGGGGGAAGGGGCCTGTTCTGCTTTGCTGTAGGTGGACTTATGGGACCTGCTGGACTTTGCTGAGAGGTTAGATTTAGCGGACATGGAGCTCTCTGCCCTCTCCTCTGTTTTCTCGCCCTCTTCTGCCTCTTCACCTTCACCTGTTGTCTCAATACCAGGGACTTCAGGTGTGTCACAGCTGACAGAAGCAGCCTTAACACTCTGACTAGAGGTGGACTTATGACATCTGCTGGACTTTGCTGAAACACTGGTTTTATCTGACATAACACTGGCTTCTCTGTCCTCTGTCTCTGCTGCTCCCGTATCCTCAGCAGCTTCTGGTTCTGATCTGGGAGATGCTTCCCTCGCGGAAACTTTTGTGGACCCATCTGTTTTGCTACAGGTGGACTTATGAGACCTGCTAGACTTGGCTGAGAGGTTTGATTTAGTTGACATGGCACTTGCTGGTCTCTCCTCTCCCACCTCGTCAGTAGCTGGTGCCTCTGGTAAGTTGGAGGAAGGTGCCCGTTCAGATTTGCTGCAATAGGACTTATGGGACCTGTTGGACTTTACTGAGAGGTTACATTTAGCTGACATGGCGCTTGCTGGTCTCTGCTCTCTTCTGTCTTTCACTTCTCCCTCCATCTCTTCCTCCATCTCTCCCTCTATCTCTTCCTCCATGTCTTCCTCCATCTCTTCCTCCATCTCTCCCTCCATCTCTTCCTCCATGTCTGCAAGGGATTCTGAAGCCTTAGATTTATGGGAGGTTCTGGAGTTCCTGCCCTTGACTGAAGAGAAGGATTTGGCTGAGAGGGCACTGGCTGCTCTCTCTTCTTTCTCCCCCTCTTCTCTCTTCTCGCCAACCTCCACCTCTCCCTCCTTCCCTGTATCCTCTCCCTCCTCGGGCAGAGACAGGTGTGACATTCTGCTGGCTGCTCGGCCCTCTTGGTAGTAGTGGGTACAGTTGGACCTGTTGGTCCTCTGAGAAAAACCGGACTCATCTGAGCCACCCGAGAGTCCGCTCCCTGACCTCTCCTCTTCACATTTAGATCGCTGTGACCTCTGTGAAGGGCAGGATGCAGAGCTGGACCTATGGTCACACCCGCCACAGTCAGGACACACAGTGGACCCCATAGACCCCACTGACCCACCCGATCCCCCGGAGAGACCGGTGTGAGTGGACATTACGCTGACTGCCCTCTCCTCCTCATCATCTTCATCATCTCCCTCCTCTGAAGCCACAGGGGTTGTGATTCTATTGAAGGATCTAGATCTGTGGGAGGCTTTGCTGTCCGCCCTCTTCTGGTCGGCCTGAGGGTTGACTTCTCCACCACGGCAGGAACACGAGTGACAAGTGCGCCGGGAGGAGGCTCTGCTAGCCCTATCCTCACCCATGTCACGCCTTTCCTCTTCCCCTTCTCCCCTCTCCTCTCGCTGTGGGGCAGGGGTGTGCTTCCTGCTCCTGGAGGAGCTGGACAAGTGGCTGGGAGGTCGCGGAGTCAAAGGGAGCGGTTGTGGGGGGTCGTTGCTATGGCAGCAGCGTGAGGCGCTGGGAGGGAGGGCATCCACATCTTCCTGAAGCGCCTGGAGTACGTGGGAGGAGCTAGAAAGAGGACGCTCCTCCCCCTGGTTGTCTGTCAGATTGAGCTCACTTCGGCTGCAGCTGCGGCTGACTGTACACACCTCCACCATCCCTCCATCCCTCTCCACCTCCACCCGACGCTGTACCTCCTCCCTGACGCAGCACTCCTGGACAACCCTTCCGGGCTCTGAACCCTCCTTGTGCATCGCCCGTCTCCTCACCACCCTGCTGGAGCGGCAGGAGGAGGAGGAGCTAGAAGAGTGGGTGTGTCTAACCCTGGAATGGGAGTGCTTAGAGGTCTGGATGTGGGCGGGGTTTTCCCAGAGGTCATACTCCGGGTCAGGTCTCTGGTAGCAGCAGGCACAGCGGCGCTGTGGCTCCTTCAGGGAGCGCTGTGGAGGCTTGGGGACGTAGTCGGCAGCTTCAGCAACACAAAAAGCGTAGTCAGGGTCCGAGCAGCTTTCCGATTGGCCCTGCTATAGGAAACATAATGATAACAATAGATTTTATTTGTAAAGCACCGTTACTGAAACGAATAAAAACATTAAAAACTGGAGTAATATGAAACAAGAAAACTCAAAAAGGCAAAGTGTACCTGTAGGTAGCAGGGCTGGGCTTCCCTGAGCGGACAGCAGTCATTGGTCAGAGAGTCAGAGGGAGACTTCTTAATCTCCGTGGACCACTGAAGCGTCTCGTCGTTGTGGAGATTGAACCGCACCCTCATCTCCACAGACAGGCTGCCATCTTTGTTCACCAGCACACGTTTCTCGATGTCATCGTTCAGCACCGCCTCCCTSCCGCTGTMGGAGTGGGGACAAGTGCTGAGGCCYTTAGCGTAGGACTTCTCAGAGGAGAGAGAGAAACGGGTGGAGCGGTTTGAAGAGTCTAAGCGAGGATGGATGATGCTCTTCTTAGTCTCCAGACCAAAGTTCACTACCAGGAAAGAGAGAGAGAGGGAGAGAGAGAGAAGAAAGAGGGAGGGAGAGAGAGAGAGAGAAAGAAAAGAGGAAAGGAGGGAGAGAGAGAAAGAAGAGGGAGGCAGAGAGAGAGGAAGAGGGAGGGTAGAGAGAGAAAGAGGGAGGAAAGAGAGAGAGAAAGAGGAGAGAAAGAGGAGGGGAGAGAGAGAAAGAGGGAGGAAAGAGAGAGAGAAAGAGGGAGGGAAAGAGAGGAGAAAGAGGGAGGGAAAGAGAGAGAGAAAGAGGGAGCGAAAGAGGGAGGGAAGAGAGAGGAGAAAGAGGGAGGGAAAAGAGAGAGAAAGAGGGAGGGAAGAGGGAGGGAGAGAGAGGAGAGAAAGAAAGAGGAAAGGAGGGAGAGAGAGAAGAGGAGAGAGAGAGAAGAGGGAGGGGGAGAGAGAGAGAAAGAGGAGGGAAAGAGAGAGAGAGAAAAGAGGGAGGGAACGAGGAGGAAAGAGGGAGGGAAGAGGGAGGAGGAGAGGGAGGGAAAGAGAGAGAGAAGAGGGAGAGGAAGAGAAAGGAAGGGGAAGGGGAGAAGAGAGAGAAAGAGGGGGGAAAGAGAGAGCGCAAAAAAATGAAGGAAACAAAACAGAGAGGAAATATGATTATTTCTGGATATTCAACAGTAACACACACTACCACTCACAGACAAACACATCATGACCTACCGTTCTTTCTTGATGTCGTGTCCCTCGCTGCAGACACTAGCCCGTGACCTTTTCCGTTACCAGGTGAGCGTGCTCCAGTACCGGGGGAGTGGGCCCCGTTTCCAGTTGGCCTTGGTCAATCAATCAATAAACAATCAATAAAATTTAATAAATATAGATAGAATAGAAATGATAGAAGATATTCAAATAGAAACAACAGTTTTTCTATAAACTAACCGCGACCCCAGTCCAGGAAGTTTCTCTCAGAGCTCTTGGTTACGTACTCCAGCAGTAAGAGGTCTGAGGGCTCTCGACCCAACACACCAACACACCGGACACGTCATCAGGCTCTGTGCACTGTCAATCTAACACACGCGCAACACAACACAATTAGTGCACACACACGTAAGTGGGTATAAACTTTAACACACCTGGGCACATCAGGCTCTGTACACTAACACACACACACCAACACTGCCCCCTCCCAAACACCACACTGCTCCCATCCCCTCCCCAAGACACCACACTGCTCCCACCCCTCCCAAGACACCACACTGCTCCCACCCCCCTCCCCAAGACACCACACACTCCCATCCCCCGTCCCAAGACCACACACTCCCATCCCCCCTCCCCAGAACCACACCCCCACCCCCCCTCCCCAAGACACCACACACTCTCCCATCCCCCCTCCCAAGACACCACACACTCCCACCCCCCTCCCAAGACACCACACACTCCCACCCCCCCAAGACACCACACTGCTCCCATCCCCCTCCCAAGACAACACAACTCCATCCCCCCTCCCAAGCACACACTCCATCCCCTCCCCAAGACACCACACACTCCCACCCCCCTCCCCAAGAACCACACACTCCCATCCCCCCCCCAAGACACCACACACTCCCATCCCCCTCCCCAAGACACACCACACACTCCCACCCCCCTCCCCAAGACACCACACACTCCATCCCTCCCCAAGACACCACACACTCCCATCCCCCCTCCCCAAGACCACACACTCCATCCCCCCTCCCAAGACCACACACTCCATCCCCCTCCCCAAGACACCACACACTCCCATCCCCCTCCCCAAGACACCCACACACTCACCTCCCCTCCCCCAAGAACCACACTGCTCCCATCCCCCTCCCAAGACACCACACACTCCCACCCCCTCCCCAAGCCACACACACTCCCATCCCCCCTCCCCAAGACACCACCACACTCCCACCCCCTCCCAAGACACCACAGCTGCCCACCCCCTCCCCAAGACACACACACACTCTCCATCCCCCCTCCCCAACAACCAACACTCCCCACTCCCCTCCCCAAGACACCACACACCCCATCTCCTCCAACACACCACACACTCCCACCCCCTCCCAAGACACCACACACTCCCATCCCCCTCCCCAAAGACACACACACTCCCATCCCCCTCCCCAACACACCACACACTCCCACCCCCCTCCCCAAGACACCACACACTCCCATCCCCCTCCCAAGACACCACACACTCCCCCCTCCCCTCCCCAAGACACCACACACTCCCATCCCCCCTCCCCAACACACCACACCACTCCCTACCCCAAGACACCCCACACATCCCATCCCCCCTCCCCAAGACACACACACTCCCACCTCCCCTCCCCAAGACACCACACACTCCATCCCCCCTCCCCAACACACCACACCACTCCCACCCCCCTCCCCAAGACACCACACTGCTCCCACCCTCCCCAACACACCACACACTCCCCCCCCAAGACACCACACACTCCCATCCCCCCTCCCCAAGACACCACACACTCCCACCTCCCTCCCCAAGACACCACACACTCCCACCTCCCCCCCAAGACACACACACTCGCACCTCCCCTCCCCAAGAACCAACACTGCTCCCACCCCCTCCCAGGACACCACAACTCCCATCCCCCCTCCAAGACACACCACTGCTCCCATCGCCCCTCCC
>NW_019944730.1:42344-49846 GCF_002910315.2 Salvelinus sp. IW2-2015
TGGAGACATGTTGCTGCAGCTAATGTAGAAGGAGAAGCTGTGTACATTTGCAAATAGTGTGCCGAATCATATGTGAAGAATGCAACAACAAAGATGCAGAATCATCTGGCCAAGTGCATAAAGTTCCCTCAGCGCTCTCAACAAGCAACCTCTGACGTAAGTCGCTCTACTTCTATTCGAGGTGAAAATGATGAATCAGACACTTTATCGATAGCAACAGCTCATGGTCCTCRCGGAATTTGTTTGACTCAATGGAGGAACGTAGTCAGATAAATGCTGATGAACGTCTTGCTCGAGCTGTGTAACTGTTCACCTCTGATGCTCACAGGTAATGTGTATCGGAAGAGATTTCTGAATGTTCTTCACCCAGCATACACCCCTCCAACCAGACATGCTTCATCTATTAATTTGCTGGATGCAGAGTTCAGCAGAGTTCAAGTGAAGGTCAAGCAAATCATAGAGAATGCAGACGGTATTGCAATCATCTCTGATGGGTGGTCGAATGTTCGTGGGCAAGGAATAATTAACTACATCATCTCCACCACTCAACCAGTATTCTACAAGAGCACAGACACAAGGGACAACAGACACACCYGTCTCTACATTGCAGATGAGCTGAAGGCAGTCATCAATGACCTTGGACCACAGAAGGTATTTGCACTGGTGACAGACAATGCTGRGAACATGGAGGCTGCTTGGTCTAAAGTGGAGGAGTCCTACCCTCACATCACAACTATTGGCTGTSCTGCTCATGCATTTAATCTGCTCCTCAAGGACATCATGGCACTGAAAACAATGGATACACTCTACAAGAGAGCCAAGGAAATGGTTAGGTATGTGAAGGGTCATCAAGTTATAGCAGCAATCTACCTCACCAAGCAAAGTGAGAAGAATAAGAGCACCACATTGAAGCTGCCCAGCAACACCCATTGGGGTGGTCTTGTCATCATGTTTGACAGTCTCCTGGAGGGGAAGGAGTCTCTCCAAGAAATGGCCATATCACAGTCTGCCGATATGGACAGCCCCATCAAGAGGATCCTCCTGGATGATGTATTTTGGGAGAGAGTGGTAAGCAGCCTGAAACTCCTGAAACCTATAGCAGTAGCCATTGCACGGATTGAGGGAGACAATGCCATCCTTTCTGATGTTCAGACTCTGCTTGCAGATGTAAGAGAATAAATCCATACTGCCCTGCCCAATTCACTGTTGCTCCAAGCAGAGGAAACTGCAGTTCTGAAATACATCAAAAAGCGTGAAGACTTCTTCCTGAAGCCCATACATGCCACAGCGTACATGTTGGACTCCAAGTATGCTGGTAAGAGCATCCTGTCTGATGCAGAGATGAACAAGGCCTATGGTATCATCACTACCGTGTTTCACCACCTTGGCCTGGATGAGGGCAAGGTTCTTGGCAGTCTGGCGAAGTACACTGCCAAGCAAGGGCTTTGGGATGGAGATGCAATATGGCAGTCGTGCCAACATATCTCATCAGCCACCTGGTGGAAGGGACTTTGTGGATCTTAGGCTCTTTCCCCTGTTGCCTCCATCATCCTCCAAATCCCACCAACATCAGCTGCGTCAGAGCGCAACTGGTCCTTGTTTGTGAACACACACACCAAAGCACGCAACAGGCTGACCAATAAAAGGGTTGAAACATTGGTGGCCATCCGGGCAAATTTGATGCTTTTTGAGCCTGACAACGAGCCATCCTCAACAAGGTTGGAATGTGACAGTGAAGATGAGGCTGCGGAGTCTGATGTTGAAGAGGTGGATATTGAGGAGGTCCAGTGAGAAGACATGGAAGCCTGAGAGGAAGACAACCAAAGCTTTAGTTTCTAGACTATCATTTTACAGATTTTTTMGGAGATGCGATGGATCATTGGGGATCATTCAAWYTTCCCTTTCTTTTGTTYTTCAGTGAAATCATCCCATGTGAAGAGTCAACTCATTTAATTAAAGTTCAATTCGTAACTAAATTGTTWWAAAAAATMMRRWWTMGYAYGYWTRWAWWKRTTMRCAATRATGTCTACRCATGAWAAGGTAAAAGGTTTATGTTTCTGTCTCCATYTGATATGGTAKATATATCCAATGCAAAAAACATCTACATTTAAATGGTATTAATATTAATTCCCATATATTCCCGTTAATTCCCACAGAAAGTTTCCACCTCTGAATATTTCCCAAAATGTGCAACCCTAGGTAGAGCTATCATTTAGTAAAGGTAGAGCTATCAATTAGTTATAGGGTTTTACGGATATAACTTTTTTAATGAATTATTAAATTATTAAATTTCCGAAAAATCGCTAATGGAATTTCTGCAATTGAATTGGCTACAATGGGAAATCTTAGTTGACACAAAGCACAGTTGGATTCACAAGTTTGGACAGCACAGTAGAGTACAGTAAAGGAAAGTAGAGTTTAGTTCAGCACAGTACTGTACAGTAGAGTAGAGTTCAATACAGTACACAGATGAGCAAACTAGAGTTGGGCACACTATAATGTGCTGTACTATACTCTACTATATTTTACTGTACTTTATTCTACTGATCTCTACTGTTCTATACTGAACTCTACTGTACTGTACTGTACTGAACTATATTTTACTGTACTGATCTCTACTGTTCTATACTGGACTCTACTGTTCTATACTGAACTCTACTGTACTGTACTGTACTGATCTCTACTGTACTGTACTGATCTCTACTGTACTGTACTGAACTCTACTGTTCTATACTGAACTCTACTGTTCTATACTGAACTCTACTGAACTGTACTCTACTATATTTTACTGTACTTTATTCTACTGATCTCTACTGTACTGTACTCTACTATATTTTACTGTACTTTATTCTACTGATCTCTACTGTTCTGTACTGAACTCTACTGTTCTATACTGAACTGTACTGTACTGAACTCTACTGAACTCTACTGTACTGCTCTTGATAGTATCACCGCTCTTGATAGTATCACCGCTCTTGATAGTATCACCGCTCTTGATAGTATCACCGCTCTTGATAGTATCACCGCTCTTGATAGTATCACCGCTCTGGATAGTTGCACTGCTCTTGATAGTTGCACTGCTCTTGATAGTATCACCGCTCTTGATAGTATCACCGCTCTTGATAGTATCACTGCTCTTGATAGTATCACCGCTCTTGATAGTATTACTGCTCATTATTAGGTTTTGAGGTCGATACGTAAAGCTTAATAAATGAAGAGCAGTGATACTATCAAGAACGGTGATTATTTCTTATTTTTTCTCATCTTATTCCGATTTAGAAGAGATTATTTTCATATCCATAATTCTGTATTTCTGTGTAGTACAGATCAGGGACTCATGATGATATTCCGTTACCGGGTGTAAAGCCACTTCACTTACTGTAGTTCAATAACCAAAAGAGGTGTTTTCAAACTCAATGTGTCATGTCATAGCTGACCCACCATTATTTCTGCAGTTTAAAACCTCTACCGCTTCTTTCTCCCGGATCCGGGATCCTCCTCATCAAAAAAGCTGACTAGCATAGCCTAGCCTAACGCGACAGGGATATCATATAATATAATTTTCATGAAATCACAAGTCCAANGGAAAAGTGGTCTTAGAAAACATCTCCCAGAAAAAGTCTTAAAACACGTTGAATGTTGTAAATGTTGAAGTAAAGACCCCCTGCCAACTAATATCAACACTTAGTTTTGGATCATTTTTTTTATGCCTTTCTGTAAATGTAAGCCTTGTGCCTTGGAATTATGTTACCAAAGACCCACATACCTTTAAGATATTTTCCACATTTTATGATAATGAAAGTAACAAGTAAYAATTTAGAGCTTTAAAGGGTTGCAAAGGGTTGGAAACTTTCTGGTAAATTTCCAGAATTTTTCCTGAAATTTTCCATGGGAAGTTAGGCCCGGGAATTTGGGGGAATTTTGCTTAAATTCCTTTTTTAAAATTTTGCTTACAACAGTGAACCTTTTTTCGTGAGATAAACATAAGTCAATTCTCGGCCTTGTGGCATATTTTGGTTAAACTATCCCCAATTCATGGAATTGCAACCCTCTGCATGCACAGTGCATTCTTCCATCACATGTACAGCWGATTCTCAAGATCTTGCACACTAATGAGATGCTATTGAGTCCACATTACTACACTGTCTGAGCCAAGGACTACATGCTTTCTGGTAAGTTTTGATTWCAATACTGGGTGGGGTGAATATGTTTTATATGAATACATKATTTTTTGTTAACTAGTAAATAGTAGCCTAAAGCAAAGTGTGTTTAAATATTGTTAACAATTTCTGCTAGTTAGTTTTTGCTACCATGTGGGTTTTATCTTGCTTTTTGAGCCTGCTAACTGAGGAGTGTTAATTCACCTGTTTCCATACATGTTTCATTTTAAAACATTWATCTTACAAAGGAGTTGTTTAATRTAACTGCTTAACTATTTATCTGTACATGGAAATTATATATWTTTTTACAAATGTTTTTCTAATCTTTATAGGAAAATGCCATMCCATTTGATGTSTGGAGACATGTTGCTGCAGCTAATGTAGAAGGAGAAGCTGTGTACATTTGCAAATAGTGTGCCGAATCATATGTGAAGAATGCAACAACAAAGATGCAGAATCATCTGGCCAAGTGCATAAAGTTCCCTCAGCGCTCTCAACAAGCAACCTCTGACGTAAGTCGCTCTACTTCTATTCGAGGTGAAAATGATGAATCTGACACTTTATCGATAGCATGGTCCTCTTGGAATCAGAAGTTTTTTTGACTCAATGGAGGAACGTAGTCAGATAAATGCTGATGAACGTCTTGCTCGAGCTGTGTAACTGTTCACCTCTGATGCTCACAGGTAATGTGTATCGGAAGAGATTTCTGAATGTTCTTCACCCAGCATACACCCCTCCAACCAGACATGCTTCATCTATTAATTTGCTGGATGCAGAGTTCAGCAGAGTTCAAGTGAAGGTCAAGCAAATCATAGAGAATGCAGACGGTATTGCAATCATCTCTGATGGGTGGTCGAATGTTCGTGGGCAAGGAATAATTAACTACATCATCTCCACCACTCAACCAGTATTCTACAAGAGCACAGACACAAGGGACAACAGACACACCAGTCTCTACATTGCAGATGAGCTGAAGGCAGTCATCAATGACCTTGGACCACAGAAGGTATTTGCACTGGTGACAGACAATGCTGTGAACATGGAGGCTGCTTGGTCTAAAGTGGAGGAGTCCTACCCTCACATCACAACTATTGGCTGTGCTGCTCATGCATTTAATCTGCTCCTCAAGGACATCATGGCACTGAAAACAATGGATACACTCTACAAGAGAGCCAAGGAAATGGTTAGGTATGTGAAGGGTCATCAAGTTATAGCAGCAATCTACCTCACCAAGCAAAGTGAGAAGAATAAGAGCACCACATTGAAGCTGCCCAGCAACACCCATTGGGGTGGTCTTGTCATCATGTTTGACAGTCTCCTGGAGGGGAAGGAGTCTCTCCAAGAAATGGCCATATCACAGTCTGCCGATATGGACAGCCCCATCAAGAGGATCCTCCTGGATGATGTATTTTGGGAGAGAGTGGTAAGCAGCCTGAAACTCCTGAAACCTATAGCAGTAGCCATTGCACGGATTGAGGGAGACAATGCCATCCTTTCTGATGTTCAGACTCTGCTTGCAGATGTAAGAGAATAAATCCATACTGCCCTGCCCAATTCACTGTTGCTCCAAGCAGAGGAAACTGCAGTTCTGAAATACATCAAAAAGCGTGAAGACTTCTTCCTGAAGCCCATACATGCCACAGCGTACATGTTGGACTCCAAGTATGCTGGTAAGAGCATCCTGTCTGATGCAGAGATGAACAAGGCCTATGGTATCATCACTACCGTGTTTCACCACCTTGGCCTGGATGAGGGCAAGGTTCTTGGCAGTCTGGCGAAGTACACTGCCAAGCAAGGGCTTTGGGATGGAGATGCAATATGGCAGTCGTGCCAACATATCTCATCAGCCACCTGGTGGAAGGGACTTTGTGGATCTTAGGCTCTTTCCCCTGTTGCCTCCATCATCCTCCAAATCCCACCAACATCAGCTGCGTCAGAGCGCAACTGGTCCTTGTTTGTGAACACACACACCAAAGCACGCAACAGGCTGACCAATAAAAGGGTTGAAACATTGGTGGCCATCCGGGCAAATTTGATGCTTTTTGAGCCTGACAACGAGCCATCCTCAACAAGGTTGGAATGTGACAGTGAAGATGAGGCTGCGGAGTCTGATGTTGAAGAGGTGGATATTGAGGAGGTCCAGTGAGAAGACATGGAAGCCTGAGAGGAAGACAACCAAAGCTTTAGTTTCTAGACTATCATTTTACAGATTTTTTTGGAGATGCGATGGATCATTGGGGATCATTCAAAGTTCCCTTTCTTTTGTTATTCAGTGAAATCATCCCATGTGAAGAGTCAACTCATTTAATTAAAGTTCAATTCGTAACTAAATTGTTTTAAAAAATTGTCTATTGGAAGGATCTAATCCTTTTCAATCATGTCTACTCATGAAAAGGTAAAAGGTTTATGTTTCTGTCTCCATGTGATATGGTACATATATCCAATGCAAAAAACATCTACATTTAAATGGTATTAATATTAATTCCCATATATTCCCGTTAATTCCCACAGAAAGTTTCCACCTCTGAATATTTCCCAAAATGTGCAACCCTAGGTAGAGCTATCATTTAGTAAAGGTAGAGCTATCAATTAGTTATAGGGTTTTACGGATATAACTTTTTTAATGAATTATTAAATTATTAAATTTCCGAAAAATCGCTAATGGAATTTCTGCAATTGAATTGGCTACAATGGGAAATCTTAGTTGACACAAAGCACAGTTGGATTCACAAGTTTGGACAGCACAGTAGAGTACAGTAAAGGAAAGTACGCTTAATAAATAAAGAGCAGTGATACTATCAAGACCGGTGATTATTTCTTATTTTTTCTCATCTTATTCCGATTTAGAAGAGATTATTTTCATATCCATAATTATGTATTTCTCTGTAGTACAGATCAGGGACTCATGATGGAATTCCGTTACCGGGTGTAAAGCCACTTCACTTACTGTAGTTCAATAACCAAAAGAGGTGTCTTCAAACTCAATGTGTCATGTCATAGCTGACCCACCATTATTTCTGTAGTTTAATCTTAATTCGGATACAGTGCATTCAGAAAGTATTCAGACCCTTTGACTTTTTCCCACATTTTGTTCCATTACAGCCTTATTCTGAAATTGATTCAATTGTTTTTTTCCCTCATCAATCTACACACAATACCCCATAATGACAAAGCAAAAACAGGTTTAAATCTATTTACATAAGTATTCAGACCTTTTACTCAGTAAAATCAAGGATCTCTTTGCTCCGTTCATCTTTCCCTCGATCCTGACTAGTCTCCCAGTCCCTGCAGCTGAAAAACATCCCTACAGCCTGATGCTGCCACCACCATGCTTCACCGTAG
>NW_019944730.1:49871-52828 GCF_002910315.2 Salvelinus sp. IW2-2015
GTCGAAATACCTAAATACTCATCATAACATTTATGCAAAATACATGCGTGTACGCAAATGAAAGGATAAACATTTTGTGCAATCCAAGCCAATATTTCCCGGATTTCTTTAAGTGTTTTACAGCCGGGAAAACCCACAAGTATAGCATTATATTAGCTTACCACAGATCAGCCCAAACACACAAATGCCATTTATTAGCCGCAAAAGGTACGCCGATCGCAAAAACCAGCAAAAAAGATATAAAAACTTACTCCACTAACCTTGACCAACGTTCATTCAGATGACAGTCTTATAACATCCAGGTTATACAATACACTTATGTTTGTTCGAAAATGTGCACTATTTTAAGCTGCCCAAACCGTGGTCTATACATTCCTCCGTTTTGTTTTGAATATGTAGCATCGATTTTCACCAGAATGTCCGGAGCTATTTTTGGACCACTCACCCTAATTCTGACCAAGAGAACTCATCCAAACCTTTTACTAAAAAAAATAACATGTTGGACAGCAAATGAAAGATTACAACTTGGGTCTTAATCGCAAACCGCCGTTGTTAGATTTTTAAAATAAACTTTACCATAACAAACAGCTTACGTTATAGCGCAGGACCAGCGCCCGCCAAAACGCGCGGATTAATAGGACTCAACATGTTTACACAGAAATACGAAATACACATCATTAAATTGTTCTTACTTTTGCTTGCAGCTTCCATCAGAATCTTGCTACAAGGAGTCCTGGTCAAGAATAAATCGTTGTTGGTTTTAGGAATGTCCTTTTCTTCCTGTCGATTCGTTGCCACGAGAGTCGGTAGCCAATGCTTGATGACGTTCCCAATTTCTCTCGACGCAGGAGAACGGAAAACTCCAAACAAGTCCCAATAATGTTAAATCAATCTGACTAAACTCGGTTGAAAAAACACTTCTTACGATGTTATTATCACATGTATCAAATAAAATCATAGCGGAGATACTTACGCCGGTGTATGACCGAACGCTTATCATTAGGACAATATGGACGGTGCTTCCCGCCCGCCTAGGTAGAGAAAGGCAACATTCTGGACACGTCATTCCAAAAGCTCTGTTCCGACCTCAGATCAAGCTAGACACCCCATTTCCACCTTCCACTGCCTGTTGACATCTAGTGGAAGGCGTATGCAGTGCCATGCAATCCATTAAAGTATTATAAGGCAATTCAATAGGCAGGCCGTGACACAGAGCCTCGTTTTCAGATTTTTCACTTCCTGTCTGGAAGTTTGCTGCCAAATGAGTTCTGTTTTACTCACAGATATAATTCAAACAGTTTTAGAAACTTGAGAGTGTTTTCTATCCAATAGTAATAATAATATGCATATTGTATGATCTAGAATAGAGTACGAGGCCGTTTAAATTGGGCACGATTTTTTCCCAAAGTGAAAACAGCGCCCCCTATCTTAATTCAGAGTATATACAGTGCATTCAGAAAGTATTCAGACCCTTTGACTTTACAGCCTTATTCTGAAATTGATTCAATTATTTTTTCCCTCATCAATCTACACACAATACCCGATAATGACATAGCAAAAACAGGTTTAAATTTCATTTACATAAGTATTCAGACCTTTTACTCAGTAAAATCAAGGATCTCTTTGCTCTGTTCATCTTTCCCTCGATCCTGACTAGTCTCCCAGTCCCTGCAGCTGAAAAACATCCCTACAGCCTGATGCTGCCACCACCATGCTTCACCGTAGGGATGGCGCCAGGTTTCCTCCAGACATGACGCTTGGCATTCAGCCCAAAGAGTTCAATCTTGGTTTCATCAGACCAGAGAATCTTGTTTCTCATGGTCTGAGAGTCCTTTAGGTGCCTTTTGGCAAACTCGAAGCGGGCTGTCATGTGCCTTTTACTGAGGAGTGGCTTCCGTCTGCCACTCTACCATAAAGGCCTGATTGGTGGAGTGCTGCAGGGATGGTTGTCATTCTGTAAGGTTCTCCCATCTCCACAGAGGAACTCTGGAGCTCTGTCAGAGTGACCATTGGGTTCTTGGTCACCTCCCTGACTAAGGCCCTTCTCCCCCGATTGTTCAGTTTTGCCGGGCGGCCAGCTCTAGGAAGAGTCTTGGTTGTTGCAAACTTCTTCCATTTAAGAATGATGGAGGCCACTGTGTTCTTGGGGAACTTCAATGCTGCAGAAATGTTTTGGTACCCTTCCCCAGATCTCTGCCTCGACACAATTCTGTCTCGGAGCTCCACGGACAATTCCTTCGACCTCATGACTTGGTTTTTGCTCTGACATGCACCATCAACTGTGGGACCTTATATAGACAAGCATGTGCCTTTCCAAATCATGTCCAATTAATAGAATTTTCCACAGGTGGACTCCAATCAAGTTTAGATTTTTCTACAAGGATGATCAATGGAAACAGGATGCACCTGAGCTCAATTTCAAGTGCCATAGCAAAGGGTCTGAATACTTATGTAAATAAGGTATTTCTGTTTGTCTTTTAATTCCGCTGTGTCATTATGAGGTGTTGTGATGTCATTATGGGGTATTGTGATGTCATTATGGGGTATTGTGATGTCATTATGGGGTATTGTGATGTCATTATGGGGTATTATGTGTAGATTGATGAGGAAAACATGTAATTCAATCCATTTTAGAATAAGGCTGTAGCGTATTAAAATGTGGAAAAAGTGAAGGGGTCTGAATACTTTCTGAATGGAGATCTCTCCGGGGGAGATTTGACCGAAATTCTGTTACCAAACTTTGCATCTGCACAGTTCTTCCAGTAAATGTGTTTTAATTCTCAGTGCAAACTGATAAAAAAAATAGTCCTTGTGCATAGAGCTGGTTTGTTAAAACTATCTAGGCCTAAACACGGCCTGGGAATTAATACCAACCGGGGAATCTTCTCATTTCCTCTGCTCAGCCTTTAATAGGTTACTTAATCCTACCTTTACCTGGAGTTACACAATCCTACACA
>NW_019944730.1:59198-63254 GCF_002910315.2 Salvelinus sp. IW2-2015
ATTAATACCAACCGGGGAATCTTCTCATTTCCTCTGCTCAGCCTTTAATAGGTTACTTAATCCTACCTTTACCTGGAGTTACACAATCCTACACAGATAGACATGCGAACGCACCTGTTATTGTCTCTGTAACCGCTGAGTTAACGCATCAGAGATGACCATCTATAGATATTTTCAGTGGTTATATAACTAAAACCTAAAACAGGTCTCTCTACAGCAAAACACTACCTCCACATTCCACTGTTAAGTCAGCAGAATAGATGGACCCAACAAGTGAATCTGAGACTACAATCAACTATCTACAGTACAGTCATCTTCCATCAAACACACACACACACACACACACACCGTTACACACTAGAGCCCCTAACTTCCAGACATTCTACTCACATAGTCAGGAAACATGATCCAATCCGATAGAAGCAGTCTGAGGTGAATTCCTTCAAACTGCTCTGCATCTGGCTCCCATACTGTACCAGTGTCTGTGTGTGAGAGTGTTTGAGCTAGCCGTGTCTACCTGTACCAGTGTCTGTGTGTGAGAGTGTTTGAGCTAGCCGTGTCTACCTGTACCAGTGTCTGTGTGTGAGAGTGTTTGAGCGAGCCGTGTCTACCTGTACCAGTGTCTGTGTGTGAGAGTGTTTGAGCGAGCCGTGTCTACCGTCAGCCGTTAGTCCACACACACTGACACTGTGGTTAGCGCCTGCAACAGGTTCCAACCCACTCCTGTAAGATGGCCGCTAGCTAATCAGACCTGGAGGGGAGGAGGAGGGGAGGAGGGGGGAGGATAGAAAGCAAAGCCTCCTTAATCAGCTGAGATCTGGCAGGGTGATGGTGTTAGGGATAGAGTTAGAGTTGGGGATAGGGTTCGGGATAGGGATAGGGTTAGGGTTAGGATAGGGATAGGGATAGGGTTAGAGTTAGGATAGGGTTAGAGTTAGGATAGGGGTAGGGATAGAGTTAAGATAGGGATAGGGTTAGGATAGGGATAGGGATAGAGTTAGGATAGGGGTAGGGTTAGGATAGGGATAGGGTTAGAGTTAGGATAGGGTTGGGACAGAGCTAACCTGGTGTGTGTTTTTGTAGTTCTCAACTGATTACACTGGGTCTCACTGATTACACTTGGTTTCACTGATTACACTGGTTTTTCACTATTACACTGGTCTTCACTTGATTACACTGATTTACACTGGTTTCACTGATACACGTCTTCACTGATTACACTTGATTCCTTGTTCACTTATATTAACACATATGGTCTCACTGACACAACTGGTCTCCCGATTTACACTGGTTTCAACTTGATTACACTTGGTCTCAACTTGACTACAACTGGTCTCACTGATTACAACTGGTCTCATGATTACACTGGTCTCACTGACTAACACGGTCTCACCGATTACAGTGGGGCTGGATTTAACTGTGGCTAGACGGACCTATAAAAGCAAACGCGTGAATCATTCAATCTGGTTTAGCGTACCTCGATGTTGTCTAGAAGTGCATAATGTACGTTTATTAGAGAAAAAGAGTTAGTTGGAAAAAATGGTATTAAGTTTCGCTTCACAATGCTACTGTAATTGACAATGCATAGCCATTTTAAAAACCACATTGTGGACCGACTCAAACTAGAGTAACCCCAACTCAAATAGAGGTAACCCTAACTCAAAATAGAAGCTACCCAACTCACAATAGAGCTAACCCTACTCAAATTAGAGCTAAACCCTAAACTCAAATAGAGTAACCCTTAACCAACATAGAGGGTAAACCCTAACTCAATAGAGGTAACCCCTAACTCAAATAAAGCTAACCCTAACTCAGAACTAGAGTAACCCTAAACTCAAATAGAAGCTAACCTAACTCAAAAATAGAAGGTAACCCCCAACGTCAAATAGAGGAAGCCTAACTCAAATAGAGATAACCCTAACTCCAAAGTAAGGTGAAATACACCTAAACCTCAAGATAGAGTCTAACCCTAAACTCAAATAGAGGTAAACGCCTAACCAAAATAGAGGTAACCCTAACTCAAATAGAGCTAACCCTAACTCAAATTAGAGGTAACCCTAACTCAAAAACTAGAGTAACCCTTAACTCAAATTAGACGCACCCTAACTTCAGAATAGAGCTAAACCCTACCCCTACTTCAAATAGAGCTAACCCTAACTCCAAAAAGAAGTAACCCTAAAACCCTAACTCAAATAGAGTAACCCTAAACCCTAACTCAATTAGAGCTAACCCTAACTTCAAATAGGAGGAACCCTAACTCCAAATAGAGGTAACCGCTAACTCAAATAGAGTAACCCCAACCTCAAATAGAGCTAACCTAACATCAAATAGACGCCTAACCCAACTCACATAGAGCTAACCCTAACCTTCAAATAGAGCTTAACCCTAACTTCAAATAGAGCTAACCCTAACCCTAACTCAAAATAGGCTAAACCCTAACTCAAAGGAGAGGTAAATCCTCCTTAACTCAAATAGAGTAACCCTAACTTCAAATAGAGGTTAAACCCCAACTCAAATGAAGCTAACCCTTAACTCAAATAGAGCCTACCCCCCCTAACTCAAATGAGCTAACCCTAAACTCAATAGAAGGTAACCCTAACTCAAACTAGAGCTAAGCCGCTAACTCAAATAAAGCTAAACCTAAACTCAAATAAGGTAACCCTAACTCAAATAGAGCTAACCCTAACCAAATGAGGTAACTCTAACTCAAATAGAGGTTAACCCTACTCAAATAGAGCTAACCCTCCCATAACTTCAACATAGAGCTAAACCCGTAACTCAAAATAGAGGTAACGCCTAACTTCAAATAGAGTAACCCTAACTCAAAATAGAGGTAAACCCTAACTCAAATAGAGGTAAACCCTTAACTCAAATAGAGCTTACCCTAACTCAAATAGATGCTAACCCGTAACTTCCAAATAGAGGCTAACCCTGTAACTTCAAATACGAGCTAAACCCTAACTCAAATTAGATGTAAACCCTAACCTCAGAATAGGAGCTAACCCTAACTCAAATAGAGCTAACCCTAACTCAAAATAGAGCTAACCCTTACTGCAAATAGAGCTAACCCTAACTTCAAATTAGAGCTAACCCCTAACCTTCTAACTAAATAGATGGTAACCCTAACTCAATTAGAGTGGTTCAGTAATGTCTAGCCTCAGCCAGGATGTGCCAATGTGCTCTGGTTCTGTGGTCTGTTCCGTCGGAGCTGTCTGCTGCAAGAGTCAATCAACTAACACTTGTTCTGTAGGAACTGGTGTATTATGCCCCCTAACCTTAAGCCATAACCCTAGCCCCTTAACCCTAACCCACCCTTAGCCTAACCCTAAACCCTACCACCATCCCCCTGACTAGTCAATCAACTAACCGGTCTGGTATGGAAATGTGTTCAATTCCCCCAAATCCGTATCCCTATCGCTATGCCTATCCCTAACCAATCCCTAACCCCCAATCCTATCCCTATCCCTTAGCCCTATCCTAAACCCAGTCCCGTTCATCCCTAAACCCTAACCCTACCCTAATCCTAACCCATCCCTATCCCTAACCCTATGCCTATCATATCCCCCTAATCCAACCTATCCCTATCCTTAACCCTATCCCTATCCCTATCCTAACCCGATCCCTATTCCTACCTATTCCCTATCCTAACCTATCCTATCCCTATCCCTATTCCCTATCCCTATCCTAACCCCATCCCTACCCCTATCCTAATCCCTACCCCTATCCTAAAACCCTAACCCCTATCCTAACTCATAAACCCTATCCCTATCCCTACCCTATTCCTAACATACCCCTATCAAACCCTACCCCTAATCCTAAACTCTATCCCACCCTATCCCATACCTACCCATCCCTATCCCTATCCCTATCCCTAGGCCTAACCCTATCCTATCCTAGACCCATCCTAACCCTACCCTATCCTAAACCCTATCCTAACCCTATCCCTATCCTATCCTAACCTATTCCCTATCCTACCCTAATCCCTTATTCCAACCCTACCCCTATCCCTAACCTTATCCCCTATCCTAACCCTTATCCGCAAACCAATACCCCTAC
>NW_019944731.1:0-3062 GCF_002910315.2 Salvelinus sp. IW2-2015
TAAAAGAGTTAGATGCACTATTGTAAAGTGGTTGTCCACTGGATATCATAAGGTGAATGCACCAATTTGTAAGTCGCTCTGGATAAGAGCGTCTGCTAAATGACTTAAATGTAAATATTCTCGGCTATTTCAGGACCAGAGATCTGGCATGATGGTGCATTCTCATTAACATGGAGTGTGTTGGTTTGACCTGGATCAGCAGCACTATCTATACCTACTTCCATTAGGGAAACAAAGGGGAGAGCACATTTGGAAGGAAAGGCTAAATAAATGCATGGAAATGCAGCCAGAGTACTTTTCCAAAGGGGATTGGAGGGAGTTGGGGAGGGTTTGATGGGGGAACCAAGAGCAGGCCCCAGCGCACTGAGGCTTTTTTGTAGTTTGTATTTTGTGAGCTAGCCAGGGGCTCACTTCAATAACCTCTAACTCTCAGGGAGGCTGTTTTGGGAAATGACACGGTGGTGTAATTAATAGAGTCAATGCAGCGCTGCCTTGATTTGGATTACATTAACATATCATCAAAGATGTTTTCATCAAATTCAAATAAATACTTCCCCAGATTAGCTACTTAGGTGTATTTCTACCCTGGCTGAGAAAATGTTGAGCTTGTATTGGAGATGTAGGGGTGGGCAGGCAGAATTACACTGAAAGCAGTACAGTTTTGCAGCAGTTTGAAACAATATTTCTCTGTTCTTATCTATTCTGATTCATTAACCCCTTTTTTCATCACTGACAGCTACTTATAGGGTTCAACTAAAAGGCAGAATATAATCAATTCATATATTTACATTTAACAATATCATCACACAAAATAAATAAACACAGCCATGATATAGCACTGAGAACACAATGCACATAATTTGTGCAAAGCTACTTTGGGCTTGATTTCCCCAACCAGCTAAGTGGATTGTGAAAAGAGTTAGCCACTTTTATCATCAGCAGAGGAGACGAATCAGCTTTGCCTTTGTATTTTCCCTTAAATGCATGTTCTGTTTTTCTCAGATAAGTTGTGTTGTTTAAAAGCATCCGTTCTCTCCTYACGCTTTGTTCATCAGGYGAACTTCATGCCCAGGGATTTTCTAAACACAATTCATCAAAGTGGAACGGCAGCCTTTRCCCCCATTCCTAATCCTTTTTGCTGCAGATGAGAGATTTGCTGTTCAGACTCATTAAGATTAGAGCYTTTTGCCAGAGTTATTTAAGAATGTAAAGTTCCATGTGAGACCTCTCAGAGTTCACAACAGAGGAAAATCCCAGAGACACGCTCAGTGCACTGGGGGCTGATCTTAACCCYTATTTCTATATTTGGTGTCAGTGATTGAGTGATAGCATGTGAAATGGCTTTCCCTTCTCCATTCTCCTATAGAGAGGCCAGAAACACACTGTTTACCACTGCTCTTCCTTTCCTTACTTTCACAACGAGGCATTGGCTGTGGTAAGGTTTTTCACTTGGGAGAATATAGGTCTTTGGCTCTGTAGTATTATCTTGAATGGGTTGGTGATAGTATTTTGGCTGAAAATGTGCAGTATTTTGGTTAGAAGTAGGAGTCTTTTGGATGGAAAGGCAGTAGTGTTTTTGGCTGGGGATTACACATCTTTTGGCCAGGGAGTTAAGCAGTGTTTTTGGCAGGGGACGGGGTAGTCTTTTGCCAGGGAGTTAGCAGTGTTTTTTGGCAGGGGACGGGGTAGTCTTTTGGCAGGGAGTTAGCAGTGTTTTTGGCAGGGGACGGGGTAGTCTTTTGGCCAGGAGTGAAACAGTGTTTTGGCATGGGAGCGGGGTAGTCTTTGGCCAGGGAGTGAACAGTGTTTTTGGCAGGGACGGGGTAGTCTTTTGGCCAGGGAGTGCAGTGTTTTGGCATGGGAGGGGTGTCTTTTGGCCAGGGAGTGACAGTGTTTTTGGCAGGGGACGGGGTAGTCTTTTGGCCAGAGAGCTAGTAGTCTTTTGGCTGGGCACTTGGGTAGTATTTTAGCCAGAGAGTTAGTATTGTTTTGGCTGGGGTGTTAGTAGTGTTTTGGCTGGGTGTTAGTAGGTAGTCTGTTGCAAGGGGAGTTAGTTGTCTTTTGGCTGCTCCCAGGCTTCAGTGGAACTCAGAACCCGTTGTTGTTTGAACACACAGCTACAGTCTAGGCACCTTTCCCAAACTTTCCAGCTCCAAGTGGTTCCAATCTGGTTCTATTTTACAGCTGGCCTTGAGATTGTAACAGAGCTCTTTTCTCCCCCTCCAAACCGCATATTTAATCCCTGTGCTTATGTCAAACTTAATTACGGGACCTTGTACGAAGAAATACAAGTGTGCTTGTAAGAGAAGGAGAGAGGAATGAGGAGAGAGTAGAAAATCAGGAGAGAGAAAGGCAAAAGGTGTGAGAAGAAGAGGAGGAGTAGAGAGACATAAAATCTATAAATTCAGGGGAAAGCGTATTGAAAGGGAGAAAAATGTGTTGGTGGATATGTCTAACAAAACCGTTTTAAAGACTGGAGTCTCCTACCTCTATACAAAGTATTAGGTACTGTATTATGAACCGAAAATACATATTCTAATTGTTGTGGTCTGTTAGAACTAGGAAGAGGTGGGCACTCATAAAACATGTCTTCCCTGACTTCCGGCGCCGAAAAGAGATGGCCGCCTCGCTTCGCGTTCCTTGGAAAATATGCAGTTTTTTGTTTTTTTATGTGTTTTTCTTACATCGGTACCCCAGGTAATCTTAGGTTTCATTACATACAGTCGGGAGGAACTACTGAATATACGATTAACGTCAACTCATCATCGTTCCTACCAGGAAATGACTTTCCCGAAACGGATCCAAGTGTTTTGCCTTCCACCCAATACAATGGATCTGATCCCAGCCGGCGACCCTGTGCGACGCCGAAAAAGGGGTAACGAGGCGGTCTCGTGGTCAGGCTTCGGAGACGGGACATCGCGCCTCCACTCCTAGCATACTACTCGCCAATGTCCAGTCTCTTGACAATAAGGTTGATGAAATCCGAGCACGGGTAGCATTCCAGAGAGACATCAGGGATTGCAACGTGGCTCTGCTTCACGGAAACATGGCTAACTCAGGGA
>NW_019944731.1:5434-27634 GCF_002910315.2 Salvelinus sp. IW2-2015
TACTCTGTAATAGTGAGATATGTCATTTTGCTGTCAAACGGGAAATGATTACTCTGTAATAGTGAATATGAATCATTTTGCTGTCAAACGGATGTTTAACTCTGTAATAGTGAATATGTCATTTTTGCTGTCAAACGGATGATTACTCTTAATAGTGAATATGATCATTTTGCTGTCAAACGGAATTGACTACTCTGTAATAGTGAATATGTATTATTTTGTGTTAAACGGTTGCTAAAGTGTGCAGTCCAGCGAACTGAGTTGGGAGGAGATATCCGCTCCATCATGGAGTCTAGTTCAGGAGGGGAATCCTCAGACCTTCCTGTCAAGGAACATATATTTCTCTCACACTCTCCTCTCTCTACTTGAAACTATTGAAACTCTTCTCTCTACTGAAACTCCTCTCCTACTGAAACTACTGAAACTCTTCTCTCTACTGAAAACTACTGAAACTCTTCTCTCTACTGAAACTACTGAAACTCTTTCTCTCTACTGAAACTACTGAAACTCTTCTCTCTACTGAAACTACTGTAACTCTCCTCTCTACTTGAAACTCTCCACTCTACTGAAACGCTTCTCTCTAACTGAAACTACTGAAACTCTTTCTCTCTACTGAACCTGCTGAAACTTCTCTCTACTAAACTACTGAAACTCTCTCTCACTGAATACTGAAACTCTTCTCTCTACTGAAACCTGAAACTCTTTCTCTCTACTGAAACTACAGAAATCTCTCTTTACTGAACTACTGAAAACGTCCTCCTCTCTACTGAAACTACTGAAACTCTTCTCTCTACTGAAACTAACGAAACTTCTTCTCTTCTACTGAAACTCCTGAAACTCTTCTCTCTACTGAAACTACAGAAAACTCTCCTCTCTACTGAAACTCTTCTACTAACTACTGAACGCTTCTCTCTACTGAAACTACTGAAACTCTTCTCTCGACTGAAACTACTGAAAACTCTCCTCTCTACTGAAACTCTCCTCTCTACTGAACTACTGAAACACTCTCTCTACTGCAACTACTGAAACTCTTCTCTCTACTGAAACTACTGAAACTCTCTCTCTACTGAAACTCCTGAAACTCTTCTCTCTACTGAAACTACTGAAACTCTCCTCTCTACTGAAACACTCTCCACATCTACTAACTACTAACTCTCCTCGGAATACTGAAACTCTTCTCTCTTACTGAAAACTACTGAAATCTTCCTCTACTGAAACTCTCCTCTCTACTGAAACTACTAAACTCTTCTCGTCTACTGGAAACTACTGAAAACTCTCTCTCTACTGAAACTCCTGAAACTCTTCCTCTACGAAACTACAGAAACCTCTTCTCTCTACTGAAACTACTGAAACTCTTCTCTCGACTGAAACTACTGAAACTCTTCTCTCTACTGAAACTACTGAAACTCTTCTCTCTACTGAAACTACTGAAAACTCTTCTCTCTACTGAAACTACTGAAACTTCCTCTCTACTGAAACTCTCCTCTCTCTTACTGAACTACTGAAACACTTCTCTCTACTGAAACTACTGAAACTCTTCTCTCTACTGAAATACTGAAACTCTCTCACTACTGAAACTCTCCTCTCTACTGAAACTACTGAAACACTTCCTCTACTGGAAACTACTGAAAATCTTCTCTCTACTGAAACTACTGAAACTCTTCTCTTACTGAAACTCCTGAAAACTCTCCTCTCTACTGAAACTACTGAAACACTTCTCTCTACTGAACTACTGAAACTCTTCTCTCTACTGAAACTACTGAAACTCTTCTCTCTACTGAAACTCCTGAAACTCCTCTCTCTACTGAAACTCCTGAAACTCTCCTTCTACTGAAACTCTCTCTCTACTGAAAACTACAGAAACTCTCCTCTCTACTGAAACTCTTCTCTCTACTGAAACTCCTCTCTACTAAACTACTGAAACTACTGAAACTCTCCTCTCGACTGAAACTCTCCTCTCTACTGAAACTGCTGAAACTCTCCTCTCTGCTGAACTCCTGAAACTCTCTCTCTACTGAACTCCTGAACTCTTCTCTCTACTGAAACTACTGAAACTCTCCTCTCTACTGAAACTACTGAATCTCTTATCTCTACTGAAACTACTGAAACTCTTCTCTCTACTAAAACTACTGAAACTCTTTCTCATACTGAAACTACTGAAAACTACTGAAACTCCTGAAACTCTCTTCTCTACTGAAACTACTGAAACTCTTCTCTCTACTGAAACTACTGAAACTCTTCTCTCTACTGAAACTACTGAAACTCTTCTCTCTACTAAATCTACTGGACTCTTCTCTCTACTAAAACTACTGAAACTCTTCTCTCTACTGACAACGACTGAAACTCTTCTCTCTACTGAAACTACTGAAAGTTCTCCTCTCTACTGAAACTACTTGAAACTTTCTCTCTACTGCAAACTACTGAAACTCCTACCTCTCTACTGAAACTACTGAAACTCTTCTCTCTACTGAAACTACTGAAACTCTCTCTCTACTACTGAAACTTACTGAACTCTTTCTCTTGAAATACTGAACTCTTCTCTCTACTGAAACTACGAAACTCTCCTTTACTGAAACTCTTCTCTCTACTGAAACTACTGAAACTCTCCTCTCTACTGAAACTACTGAAACTCTCCTTTCTCTACTGAAACTACTGAAACTACTCTAGCGAATCATCTTCTCTTTTCGGTGCGGTTTGGAATACAGCGGAAGACGTAAGTTTCCGTTGAACATCCGTGTACATTGGACAATACGCTAATCTTCTCATATCTTCTTCTTCGTCTCTCTGCTAAAACTCTAAAGCTGGTGGGTGGTTGGTTTTAGTTTAACTAGCTACCTCATTCTGCCTCTCCAGCAACCAGCACATTGAACTTGACTGGAGAAGTCTGCAGTATGTAACTCACACTGGCACGGCAGGCAGGCAGTCAATCAGGAAGTAGAATGCAGAATTTAGGAAGGTATTTGGGGAGTTTCTGCTCTCTGACATCTCAGGGGATCCGAGATAAGGGCTCTGAGGGCCGAGCTCTAGGGGAGGAGGCAAAGGAGGTGCCTGACACTTAAAAAAAAAAAACAGTTGAATTGCACTACTTCTTACAAGTTTTTGTCACTTTATGGAGACAGTTGTGAAGGGAGAAGAGGAGAAAGACACAGAAGGCAGGTGGGGGGAAAGAGTTGGAAGGAAGGAACAACGCAGGGATTGAACCCCGGTCTCCGGTGGAGAGAGGCACATATGTGGTTAGAACCGGGCAGTGTTAACCTACCTACCCACTGCCACACCACGGCCTCTGCATTGACCCGTTGTTTTGGATGTGAGACGGAGGACTAATTGTGGAGAAACTGTTACTGGACAACATGATGCAGACAACGGAACCCACCATGCTGATACTACTACTGACACTGGGAACCATGGTGACGTGTAGTTTACAACAGGAAGTAAGACATTGCTTTTGGTCACGTAGTTTATAATAACATAATACATTTTATTTATAAAGTGTATTTTATGAAAGTGCTACACAGCCTTGTAAAACGTATAATAATAGATTTCACAGTATTAAAACAGGAATTAAACACATGAGCTGGCGCACACACCCAGAAAAAATGTATTTTATGTCGAGGTGCTGACTAATGGTGAATAAACTATAAGCTATAAAAAAAGAAAAAATTGTCACACTCTATATATAAACTCCCTGTAATATTGGGTAAATCACCAACGTTTCGCCTTCACTGTCCCTTCTTCAGGGTAATGTCACGAATGCTTGAACCAGGTTATGTAGACAAAACAGTGCAATTAGTGCAACCAATGACAATAGTCAGGGGTGTGTCATAAATATTAAGTTAATTAGAATGAATTGAGTGAAACTGTTTAAAAAATACTATAGTTTATAGCGTATTGAATATATTAGGCTATTGTTATCACATGGGAACATAATTGAATATTGTACATACTATTAGCATCAACATACATTATTGTTTGATTCAATTTCACACATATATTTAATTGTTTCCTATTTCATAATTTTATTTTGTTACATGTCATCTTTTGGTTCAACCATAATGCATAATAAGCATCATTATTAAGACAGGGAACATATTGGGTGTACGCTGACAAGCTGTAGAAGGACGATATCCAGAAGGGTTACCGTCGGGGACGTAGACATAGTGTCACTGCACTATCGGGAAGACAGGGTTTACCGTCGGGGACGTAGACTAGTGGTCACTGCACTTATGGGAGAAGGGTTACCGTCGGGACGTAGACATAGTGTCACTGCACTATACGGGAGAAGGGTTCCCGTCGGGACGTAGACATAGTGTCACTGCACTATATGGGAGAAGGGTTACCGTCGGGGACGTGACATAGTGTCACTGCACTATATGGGAGAAGGGTTACCAGTCGGGGGACGGTAGACATAGTGTCACTGAATCGATAGAGTAATAGTTTCAGTGTTGTCTAAAATGTAGTGTTTAATGTAGTGTTGTTTAATGTAGTGTTGTCTAATGTAGTGTTGTCTAATGTAGTGTTTTAATGTAGTGTTGTTTAATGTAGGTGTTTGTCTAGATGTAGTGTTGTCTAATGAGTGTTGTCTAATGTAGTGTTGTCTAATGTAGTATTGGACTAATGTAGTGTTGTCTAATGTCAGTGTTGTTTAATGGTAGTATTGTCTAATGTAGTGTTGATTAGCCAGCCGGTAGTATTCAGTATGCTACAGGAAGGACAGGTGTGAGGAGCCAGCAGGTAGTTATTCAGTATGCTACAGGCAGGACAGGTGTGAGGAGCCGCAAGTAGTTTTATTCAGTATGCTACAGGACAGGACAGGACAGGTGTGAGGAGCCAGCAGGTAGTTATTCAGTATGCTACAGGCCAGGACAGGTGTGAGAGCCAGCAGGTAGTTATTCAGTATGCTACAGGACAGGACAAGGTGTGTGGAGCCAGCTAATAGTTTTCAGTATGCTACAGGACAGCACAGGTGTGTGGAGCCAGCAGGTAGTTATTCAGTATGCTACAGGACAGCACAGGTGTGTGGGAGCCAGCAGGTAGTTATTCAGTATGCTACAGGACAGGACAGGTGTTTGGAGCCAGCAGGTAGTTATTCAGTATGCTACAGTACAGGACAGGTGTGAGGAGCCAGCAGGTAGTTATTCAGTATGCTACAGGGACAGGACAGGTGTGGGAGCAGCAGGTAGTTATTCAGATGCTACAGGACAGGACAGGTGTGAGGAGCCAGCAGTAGTTATTCAGTATGCTACAGGACAGGACAGGTGTGTGGAAGCCAGCAGGTAGTTATTCAGTATGCTACAGGACAGGTGGTGGGGAGCCAGCAGGTAGTTATTCAGTATGCTACAGGACAGGACAGGTTGTGGAGAGCCAGCAGGTAGTTATTCAGTATGCTACAGGACAGGACAGGTGTGAGGAGCCAGCAGGTAGTTATTCAGTATGCTACAGGACAGGACAGGTTGTGAGGAGCCAGCAGGTAGTTATTCAGTATGCTACAGGACAGGGAGGTGTGAGGAGCCAGCAGGTAAGTTATTCAGTATGCTACAGGACAGGACAGGTGTGAGGAGCCAGCAGGTAGTTATTCAGTATGCTACAGGACAGGACAGTGTGAGGAGCCAGCAGGTAGTTTATTCAGTATGCTACAGGACAGGACAAGTGTGAGGAGCCAGCAGGTAGTTATTCAGTATGCTACAGGACAGGACAGGTGTGAGGAGCCAGCAGGTAGTTATTCAGTATGCTACAGGACAGGACAGGTGTGTGGAGCCAGCTAAAGTTATTCAGTATGCTACAGGAACAGGTGTGAGGAGCCGCAGGTAGTTATTCAGTATGCTGACAGGACAGGTGTGAGGAGCCAGCAGGTAGTTATTCAGTATGCTACAGGACAGGACAGGTGTAAGGAGCCAGCAGTAGTTATTCAGTATGCTACAGGACAAGGACAGGTGTAGGGAGCCAGCAGGTAGTTATTCAGTATGCTACAGGACAGGACAGGTGTGTGGGAGCCAGCAGGTAGTTTATTCAGTATGCTACAGGACAGGACAGGTGTGAGGGCCAGCAGGTAGTTATTCAGTATGCTACAGGACAGGACAGGTGTGTGGAGCCAGCAGGGTAGTTATTCAGTATGCTACAGGACAGGTGTGAGGAGCCAGCAGGTAGTTATTCAGTATGCTACAGGACATGACAGGTGTGAGGAGCCAGCAGGGAGTTATTCAGTATGCTACAGGACAGGACAGGTGTGAGGAGCCAGCAGGTAGTTATTCAGTATGCTACAGGACAGGACAGGTGTGAGGAGCCAGCAGGTAGTTATTCGTATGCTACAGGACAGGACAGGTGTGAGGAGCCAGCAGGTAGTTTATTCAGTATGCTACAGGACAGGGACAGGTGTGTGGAGCCAGCAGGTAGTTATTCAGTATGCTACAGGGACAGGACAGGTGTCTGGAGGCCAGCAGGTAGTTATTCAGTATGCTACAGGACAGGACAGGTGTGAGGAGCCAGCAGTAGTTATTCAGTATGCTACAGGACAGGACAGGTGTGGCGGAGCCAGCAGGTAGTTATTCAGTATGCTACAGGACAGGACAGGTGTGAGGAGCCAGCAGGTAGTTATTCAGTATGCTACAGGACAGGACAGGTGTAAGGAGCCAGCAGGTAGTTATTCAGTATGCTACAGGACAGGACAGGTGTGAGGAGCCAGCAGGTAGTTATTCAGTATGCTACAGGACAGGACGGTGTGTGGAGCCAGCAGGTAGTTATTCAGTATGCTACAGAACAGACATGTGTGTGGAGCCAGCAGGTAGTTATTCAGTATGCTACAGGACAGGACAGGTGTGAGGAGGCAGCAGGTAGTTATTCAGTATGCTAAGGACAGGACAGGTGTGAGGAGCCAGCAGGTAGTTATTCAGATGCTACAGGACAGGACAGGTGTGTGGAGCCAGCAGGTAGTTATTTCAGTATGCTACGGACAGGACAGGTGTGTGGAGCCAGCAGGTAGTTATTCGAGTATGCTACAGGACAGGACAGGTGTGTGGAGCCAGCAGGTAGTTATTCAGTATGCTACAGGACAGGACAGGTGTGTGGAGCCAGCAGGTAGTTATTCAGTATGCTACAGGACAGGACAGGTGTGTGGAGCCAGCAGGTTAGTTATTCAGTATGCTACAGGACAGGACAGGTGTGTTGGAGCCAGCAGGTAGTTATTCAGTATGCTACAGGACAGGACAGGTGTGAGGAGCCAGCAGGTAGTTATTCAGTATGCTTAAAATAAAAATAAATAAAGGAGAGCCGCACATAGGAGCTCAGATGCAAAAATATTTTAATTTACCAACGTTTCGTGGTCCCGTGTGGCTCAGTTGGTGTAGAGCATGGCACTTGCAACGCCAGGGTTGTGGGTTCATTCCCCACGGGGGGACCAGGATGAATATGTATGAACTTTCCAATTTGTAGGTCGCTCTGGATAAGAGCGTCTGCTAAATGACTTAAATGTAAATGTAAATGTTTCGACAGGCAAGCTGTCTTCATCAGGGTACAATCACAGACACTGCGAGATGACTCGTTTATATATAGTGTCAAGACACACAGGTGTCTGTAATCATGGCCAAGAGTGGCCTAATATCATTGGTTATTATTTCTCAAATATTAAATGGCATAGAAAGAGCAGCATACAATAAATATACAAATGGATAGCATACGATCAATAGACTTCACTAAGAAACCACACAAGCCTTCAAACAACCACAATGGCAAAGTCACAAACAATCACAAGAATGGCTTCAGATCAAAGTCCACGTTAAGACCGAGGGAGCAAGGGTCTTTAAGTTAAAGAATTCCAAGCAGCCTCATCGTTTTAACAATAAATTATCAAGGTCACCCCCTCCTCCTTTATTCAGTATGCTACAGGGACAGGTGGGAGGAGTTATTCAGTATGCTAACAGGACAGGTGGGAGGAGCCAGCAGGTAGTTATTCAGTATGCTACAGGACAGGTGGGAGGAGCCAGCAGGTGAAAACAAAGCAGGATAAGGACGATTTAGTACTGTCGATTTAGTACTGTAGATTTGTGCTGTAGATTTAGTAACGTAGATTTAGTGCTGTTAGATTTAGTGCTGTAGATTGTAGTACTGTAGATTTAGTTGCTGTAGATTTAGTGCTATAGATTTTAGTACTATATATTTTGTGCTGTAGATGTAGTACTATAGATTTAGTGCTATAGATTTCGTACTGTAGATTTTAGTGCTATAGATTTCGCTACTGTAGATTTAATGCTATAGATTAGTACTGTAGATTTAGTACTGTGATTTAGTGCTGTAGATTTGTACTGTAGATTTCGTACTGTAGATTAGTACTGTAGATTTAGTACTGTAGATTTAGTACTGTAGATTTAGTTGCTTGTAGATTTAGTACTGTGATGTAGTACTGTAGATTTAGTGGCTATAGATTAGTACCTATAGATTTTGTGCTGTAGATGTAAGTACTTATAGATTTAGTGCTATAGATTTCGTACCTGTAGACTTTAGTGCTATTAGCATTCGTACTGTAGATTTAGTACTGTAGATGTAGTACTGTAGATGTAGTACTGTAGATTTAGTACTATAGATTTAGTGCTATAGATTTAGTACTGTAGATGTAGTACTGTAGATTTAGTACTATAGATTTAGTGCTATAAATTTAGTATTGTAGATTTAATGATATAGATTTAATGCTATAGATTTAGTGCTATAGATGTAGTACTGTAGATTTAGTTCTATAGATTTAATGCTTTAGATTTAGTACTGTAGATTTTGCGTACTTAGGTACTTAGGTAGATTTTGCGTACTGTAGCTCACTGAATAAAAACCCTTAACTACTAAGGGTTTTTATTCAGTGAGCTACAGATTTAGCGTTAGGTACTCTATGTACAGTGCATTCGGAAAGTATTCAGACCCCTTTTCCAATATGTTTACGTTACAGCCTCATTCTAAAATTGATTAAATATTTTTTCCCCCTCATCAATCTTCACACAATACCCCATTATGACAAAGCAAAAACAGGTTTTAATAATTTTTTCATCACTTTTGGCAGCGATGACAGCCTTCTTGGGTATGACGCTGCAATCTTGGCACACCTGTATTTGGGGAGTTTCTCCCATTCTTCTCTGCAGATCCTCTCAAACTCTGTCAGGTTGGTTGGGGAGCGTCGCTGCACAGCTATTTTCAGGTCTCTCCAGAGATGTTAGATCGCGTTCAAGCCGGGCTCTGGCTGGGCCACTCAAGGACATTCAGAGACCTGTCCCGAAGCCACTCCTGCATTGTCTTGGCTGTGTGCTTAGGGTCATTGTCCTGTTGGAAGGTGAACCTTCACCCCAGTCTGAGGTCCTGAGCGCTCTGAAGCAGGTTTTCATCAAGGATCTCTCTGTACTTTGCTCTGTTCATCTTTCCCTCGATCCTGACTAGTCTCCAAGTCCCTGCCGCTGAAAACATCCCCACAGCGTGATGCTGCCACCACCATGCTTCACCGTAAGGATGGTGCCAGATTTCCTCCAGACGTGACGCTTGGACTTCAGGTCAAAGAGTTCAATCTTGGTTTCAACAGACCAGAGAATCTTGTTTCTCATGGTCTGAGAGTCTTTAGGTGCCTTTTGGCAAACTCCAAGCGTGCTGTCATGTGCCTTTTACTGAGGAGTGGCTTCCGTCTGGCCATTCTACCATAAAGGCCTGATTGCTGGAGTGCTGCAGCAATGGCTGTCCTTCTGGAACGTTCTCCCATCTCCACAGAGGAACTCTGGAGCTCTGTCAGAGTGACCATTGGGTTCTTGATCACCTCCCTGACCAAAGCCCTTCTCTCCCCGATTTCTACAGTTCCACTTCCATTTCAGAATGATGGAGGCCACTGTGTTCTTGTGAACCTTCAATGCTGCAGAAAGGTTTTGGTACCCTTCCCCAGATCTGTGCTTTAACACAATCCTGTCTCGGAGCTCTACGGATAATTCCTTTGACCTCATGGCTTGGTTTTCACTCTGACATGCACTGTCAACTGTGGGAACTTATATAGACAGGTTTGTGCCTTTTCAAATCATGTCCAATTAATTGAATTTACCACAGGTGGACTCCAATCAAGTTGTAGAAACATCAAGGATGATCAATGGAAACAGGATGCACCTGAGCTCAATTTCGAGTCTCATAAAGGGTATGAATACTTATGTAAATAAGATAAACCTGTTTTTTTTTAAGAAAAACATGTAATACATTTTTAGGAGAAGGCTGTAACATAACAAAATGTGGAAAAAGTCAAGGGGTCTGAATACTTTCCAAATAAACGGTAAGTATTGACTCAGGAATGTGTCCCTGTTAGCTAAGAAGTACCCTATTAGCTATATAGTGCACCTCTTTTGACCAGAGTCCTGTGGGTTTAAAAATATAACAACATTGAATCATAACAAACACCTATAACAAAATATCTATATCCATATTACCCTGGAGGAAGTGGGAGGACGTGGGAGGAAGTGGGAGGAAGTGGGAGGAAGTGGGAGGAAGTGATCCCTGTGTTTCTGTATTGCAGCAGAGCTCTGTGAACCGGTGTGATGAGACCGGAGCCGACCAGACCACGACCCCCTGTACGTCGTGTGCTGCCTCCCAGACACAGCTGTGTCCCAGGGGCTTTAAGAAGTACACCACCCAGCCCATGGATACCAACATGGGCCAAAGTGGTTGCCTGTACTCAGTAACCATCGCAGGGCAACAGTTGGCGTTGGAAGGCTGCAACCATCAATGTGAGAGGACTGTCACCATGCCCAAATGCTGCGCAGACTTCTGGGGCCCGCTGTGTCTGTGTGAGTACCATACCCTAAATAGCAGATGTTTTGTTAAAAAGCATATTTTCACTCATTCAATTGTTTTATGGACAGTGATAGTTGGAATGTAGAGGGGAGACAGAGAAGAAGGGCTGAAAAGGGATTTTCTATCGTACTTTATGATATGTCATGTAGCCACTGAATCACAAAGGGAAGCTGGTTGCAGTAATAATCCAAACCTGTCTGTTTCATGTCATTTGCTGGTACTGTGTTTCTGCAGCCTGTCCTAGCTGGAATGGGAGAACCTGTAACTGGCACGGAACCTGCATGGATGGAATATCAGGGAATGGGACCTGTGTCTGCAATGTGAGAACGGGATTTATTATGTCATACACTACTGGCTCCCTACACTACTGGCTCCCCACACTACTGGCTCCCTACACTACTGGAACCCTACACTACCGGCTCCCTACACTACTGGCTCCCTACACTACTGGCTCCATACACTACTGGCTCCCTACACTACTGGCTCCCTACACTACCGGCTCCCTACAACTACCGGCTCATATCTACCCGGCTCCTACAACTACTGGCTCCCTACACTACTGGCTCCCTACCCTACGGCTCCCTACACTACTGGCTTCCCCTACACTACTGGCTCCCTACTAACTGGCTCATACACTATGGCTCCCTAGCACTACTGGCTCCCTACATACTGACTCCCTACACTACTGGCTCCTACACTACGCTCCTACACTACCGCTCCCTACACCACTGGCTCCATACACTACTGGCTCCCTACACACTGGCTCCAATCACTACTGGCTTCCCTACACTACTGGCTCCCTACACTACCGGCTCCCTACAACGCTGGCTCCTACACTACTGGCTCCATACACACTGGCTCCCTACACTACTGGCTCTCTACATACTGGCTCCCTAACACTCCGGCTACCTACACTATGGCTCCATACACTACGGCTCCCTACCCTAACTGGCTCCCCTACACTACTGCTCCCTACACTACTGACGCCCTACACTACTGGCTCCCTACACTAACTGGCTCCTACACTACCGGCTCCCTACACTACTGCTCCCTACACTACTGGCTCCCTACACTACTGGCTCCTACACTACTGGGCTCCCTACATACTGCTCATACACTACTGGCTCCCTACACTACTGGCTCCCTACACTACTGGCTCCCTACACTAAACCTGGCTCCCTACACTACTGGCTCCCTAACACTACTGCCCCTACACTACTGGCTCCATACTCTAACTGGCTCCCTACACTACTGGCTCCATACACTACTGGCTCCCTACACTACTGGCTCCCTACACTACTGGCTCCCTACACTACTGGCTCCCTACACTACTGGCGTCCCTACACTACTGCCCCCTACATCTACTGGCTCCATACTCTACTGATCGCCTTACACTACTGGCTCATACACTACTGGCTCCCTACACTACTGGCTCCATACACACTGGCTCCCCTACACTACTGGCTCCCTACACTACTGGCTCTATACTACTGGCTCCTACACTACCGGCTCCCTCACCTACCGGCTCCCTACCCTACCGGCTCCCTACACTACCGCTCCATACACTACCGGCTTCATAACTACTGGTCCCTACACTATGGATCATACATACTGGCTCCCTACACTACTGGCTCCCTAACTACTGGCTCCCTACACACTGGCTCCATACACTAACCGGCTCCCTACACTACCTGCTCCATACATTACTGTCTCCCTAACACTACTGTCATCCCTACAATACTGGTCCCTACAACTACTGGCCCCTACACTACCTGGCTCCTACACTCTGGCTCCCTACACTACTGGCCCCTACACTACTGTCTTCCCTCACTACTGCTCCCTACACTACTGGCCATACACTACTGGCTCCCACACTACTGGCTCCTACCAACTACTGACTCTACACTACTGGCTTCCCTACACTACCCGCTTCTACACTACCGGCTCCTACACTACTGGCTCCATACTCTACTGGCTCCCTACACTACTGCTCCATACACACTGACTCCCTACACTACCTGGCTCTCTACACTACTGGCTCCCTACACTACTGGCTCCTACACTACTGGCTCCCTAACTACTGGCTCCCTACGACTACTGACTCCATACACTATGGCTCCCTACACTACTGGCTCCCTAACTACTGGCTCCCTACACTACTGGCTCCCTACACTACTGCTCCTACTATATTGGCTCCCTACACTACTGGCTCCTACACACTGGCTCCATACCACTACTGGCTCCCTAAACTACTGGTCCCTACACTACTGGCTCCCTAACAACTGGCTCCTACACTACATGGGCTCCCTACACTACTGGCTCCCTACACTACTGCCCCCCCTACACTACTGGCTCCATACTCCTAACTGGCTCCCTACACTACTGGCTCCGATACACTATGCTTCCCTACAACTACTGGCTCCATACACTACTGGCTCCCTACACTACTGGCTCCCTACACCACTGGTCCCTACACTATCGGCTCCCTACACTACGCTCCCTACACTACCGCTCCTACACTACCGGCTCCATCACTACCGGCTCCAATACACTACTGGCTCCTACCCTACTGGATCCATACACTACTGCTCCTACACTACTGGCTCCCTACAACTACTGGCTCCCTAACACTACTGCTCCATACACTACCGCTTCCTAACACTACCTGCCTCCATACATCTACTGTCTCCCTACACTACCTGTCCTCCCTACACTACTTGGCCTCCCACACTACTGGCTCCCTACACTACTGGCCCATAACCTATGGCTCCCTACCACTACTGGCTCCCTACACTACTTGCTCGCCTACACTACTGGCTCCCTACTACTGGCTTGGCCTCACTACTGGCTCCCTACACTACTCGGCTCCTACACTACTGGCTCCATACCTACTGGCTCCCTACACTATTGGCCTCCATATACCTACTGGCTCGCTACAACTACTGGCTCCCTACACTACTGGCTCCTACACTACTGGCTCCCTAACTACTGGCTCCCTACACTACTGGCTCCATACACTACTGCTTCCTACACCCCTGGCTCATACACTACTGGCTCCCTACACTACTGGCTCCCTAAACTACTGGCTCCATACACTACTGCTCCCACACTACTGGCCTCTCTACACTACTGGCCCCCTAACTAGTTTTTTTTTTTTTGTTTGACTTCTACACTACTGGCTCTCTACACTATGGCCCCTACCCTACTGACTACCCCTACACTACTTGGCCCATACACTACTGGCTCCCTAACTACTGGCTCCCTACCAACTACTGGCTCCCTACACTACTCGGCTCCCTACACTACTGGCTCCCTCACACTACTGGCTCCCTACCACTACTGCCCCTACACTACTGGCTCCCTACACTACTGGCTCCATACACTACTGGCTCACTACATCTACTGGCTCCTACACTACTGGCTCCCTCAACTACTGGCTCCTCACGACTACTAGGCACTCCTCTACACTACTGCTCAAGCTACTGCCTCCAACTATGAGTCCCTACACTATCTGGCTCCCTACACTACTGCTCCATACACTAGTGGCTCCCTACACTACTGGTCCATACACCTACTGGCTCCCTACACCTACTTGGCTGCCTAAACTACTGGCTCCATAATCACTGGCTCCCCAACTACTGGCTCTCACACTTACTGGCCCCTACACTACTGACTCCCCTAACAACTCTGGCCCCCTACACTACTGGCTCCCTACACTACTGGCTCCTACCTACTGTCTCCCACACTACCGGCCTCCTACACTACTGGCTCTACACTACTGGTCCATACATCTACATGGCTCCCTCACTACTGGCTCCCTACACTACTGGCTCCATAAACACTCTGGCTCCTACACTACTGGCTCCCTACACTACTGGGCTCCCTACCTACTGGCTCGATAAACTACTGGCTCCTAACACTTACTGTGCTCCCTAAATACTGGTCCTACACTAACTGGCTCCCTACACTACTGGCTCCCTAACTACTGGCTCCCTACACTACTGACCCCTACACTACCGCTCCCTACACTACCTGGCTCCATTAACTACTGGCTCCATACACTACTGGCTCCCTACACTACTGGCTCCCTACAGTCTACCTGGCTCTACACTAATCTTGTCTCCCTACATCTACTGGCTCCCTACACTTACTGGCTCCCTACACTACTGGCTCCCTACCTACTTGACACCTACACTACCGGCTCCTACATACCTGGCTCCATCACACTCTGGCTCTACACTACTGGCTCCCTTACACTACTGACACCCTACACTACGGCTCCCTACAACTACTGGCTCCCTACACTACCTGGCCCTACACTACCGGCTCCTAACACTTACTGGCTCCATACACTATGGCTCCCTAACTAACTGGCTCCCTACATTACTGGCTCCATACACTACTGGCTCCCTACACTACTGGATCCCTACACTACTGGGCTCCCTACACTACTGTCTCCCTACACACTGGCTCTACACTCTGGCTTCCTACACTACTGGCTCCCTACACTACTGACTCCTACACTACTGGCTCCCTACACTATGGCTCCTACACTACTGGCTCCCTACTCTACTGGCTCCATACACTACTGGCTCCTTCACTACTGGCTCCCTACACTACTGGCTCCTACACTACTGGTTCCTAACACTACTGGCTCCATACACTACTGGCTCGCATACACTATTGCTCATACACTACTGGCCCCCCTACACTACTTGGCTCCTACTACTAACTGGCTCTGCTACACTAACCGGCTCCCTACACTATCTGGCTCAATAAACTACTGCTCACCTACACTACTGGCTCCATACACTACTGCTCCTACACAATTGGCCCTACACTAGCTGGCTCAAACACTACTGGCTCCCTACACTACTGGTCCATACAACTTGGGCTCCCTACACTCTGGCTTCCCTACACTAACTGGTTCCTCCTCCCTGTATAGTGCACATTCTGACCAAGCCCTATGGAATGGACGCAGATAACAGTTGTAATGTTGATTTCACTGTAAAGTCTACATTTCCAGGGTAAAATCTAATGTTTATACTGTGTGTGTAAAATTTGAGTATAATCTTGAATTTAGATTTGTGCTTTCTCCGCTCTCTGGCTTACTTCCCATTTTTCACAAGTGTGTAAGCCATTGTAAAATCTTGCCAGAAAGTGTGTGAGTGCACCTTCAGGAGAAGGAGAAGAATTACGAACTCAGCCTCTGGTGTTTCCTTTGTTGTCTGGGTCCAGGAGGGATACACGGGCTTTGCCTGGCCAAGCAGTGTTCCAACCAGAATTCAATACGGAGACGAACTGTATCAGGTACATCTCTCTCCTCTCTCTCTCTCTCTCTCTCTCTCTCTCTCTTCTCTCGTCTCGCCTCTCTTGTTACTGTCTCTGTTCTGTCTCGTGTCTCTGTCTTGTCTCTGTCTCTGTCTCTGTCTCTGTCTCTGTCCTCTATCTCTCTCTCTTCTCTCTGCTCACTAGCTTTCTCTCTCAGTCTCTCGTCTCTCTAATCTCTCTTTGTCTCTCTCATCTCTCTCTCTCTGCTCTCTCTCTCTCTCTCTCTCTCTCACCCCCCCCCCCCCCCCCCCTCCCCCCCCCCCCCCCCCCCCCCCTTCCCCCCCCCCCCCCCCCTCTCTCTCTCTCTCCTCTCTCTCTCTCTTCTCTCTTCTCTCCTCTCTCTCACTAGCTTTCTCTCTCAGTCTCTCTGTCTCTCTCTCTGTCTCATCAGTCCCTCTCTCTCTCTCTCTCTCTCTCTTCTCCTCCTCTCTCTCTCTCTCTCTCTCTCTCTCTCTCTCTCTCTCTCGCTCTCTCTCACTAGTTTCTCTCTCAGTCTTCTGTTCTCTCTCTGTCTCTAATCAGTCCCTCTGCTCATCTCTCTCTCTCTCTCTCTCTCTCTCTCTCAATTCAATTCAATTCAATCAATCAATTCAATTCAATTCAATTCAATTGACTTTATTGACCATGGCAAGTTATTATTACTTACATTGTTCAAAGTATACATATCGAAATAATTTACATAAAATAATATATGTATATATATACACAGAATATATATTTATTTATATATAAATAAATGGTGGGACTAACAGTATAATAAGTTAGTAGTGGACATGGGATTAATTAATAATAGCTACAACAACAATAATTAATCAGAACAACAATACATTAAAGCACAGTAAGTAGACCAGTGTCAACATGACTGAGAAAGACACATGACCTGGTACGAAAGAAAACAATACTAAGCTAAATGGGAAATATTATCAACATTACTTTGCTTTTTCACTGGCTGTCCCCAGGCTGTGGCAAAGGAGGACACATATTTGGCTTGCCAAAAAATGCACATTTTGGCTTTTCACCAACAAATATTTGAATTTTTCTTCATCTTTTATAGTTTCCCCAAAAAATTTTCCCTTTTTTTTGGGGGGAAAATTTGGAAAAAAAAAAATTTTTATAATTTTTGGGAAGAAATATGCCTCTTAGGTTCTGAAGTATTTGTCACCAGTGTAGTAGGAAAGCACTTCTTGTCTCTACTCTCCCCTGGAGCAGAGTGAGCAGCAGCCTGTCTCCCTGGGCAGCCAGGTTTTGTCTGTGACGACGGCTCTCTAGCCAGACTGTGCTCACTGAGTCGTACCTAGTCAATGTTTTCCTCAGTTTTCCTATCAGTCACAGTGGTCAGATAGTCGCCACCATGTACTGGTCTGTTTGAGCCAAATAGCATTGAAGTTTACTTGATTTTGTGGTGTCTTTCCAATAGGTTATATATTTTTCTTTGGTTTTGTGATGATTTGGTTGGGCCAGATTTTCTGAGGGCTGTCCGAGGCTTCTATGGGGTTGGTTTTGGGTTGGTGAACTGAGCCTCAAGAACCAGCTGGCTGAGGGGACTCTTTCTCTGGTTTCATCTCTTGCACATTGTAGAGCTGTGTGAATGGAATGTTTAGGGTCACTTGTTTTTAGATGTTGTAAAATTTGATGGCTCTTTTTCTATTCGAATGAGGAGGGGGATATTGCCCATTCTGCCCTCAAACAATGCGTTATTTGGAGGTTTTTCTTTGACTTGCAATACCAGTCTTGCAAACTCTGCAGACTCTTCAATTGATGTTTGTCCCTTTATAAATTCATTATTAGAGAGTGGAACCCCAGTACTTCACTGCATATAGAGCAATTTTGTTCTATAACTGATGTTGAAAAAACTTTAGCCAGAATTCTAATTGGATTGTATTTCAAATTTTTGATGTTCTTTTAATGGCAATTAGAATGCTCTTCTTGCTTTGTCTCTCTACTCATTCACAGCCATGTGAAGCTACCTGTTGTTGCTGATTTTTAGTCCTAGATACTGTGTAGTTTTTGTGTGTTCTAATAGAACTGTGTCCAAATAGAATTTATATTTGTCATCCTTATTTCCGGACCTTTTTTGGAATATCATTATATTTGTTTTTTAGAAACGGTCAGAGCCCAAGTCTGACAGAAACCTGTGAAAGATGATCTAGGTGTTGCCTTGTAACGCCTCTTTAGTGGGAGACAGCAGCACCAGGTCGATCTGCGTACAGCAGAACACTTGATTTCAGTGTTGTGGTAGGTGATACCCAGGTGCTTGTCGATTCTTCTAATGTTTTGCCAATTATTCATGTAGATGTTAAATAATGTTGACTTATTGGGGCCAGCCTGTTCACTCCCCGCCCCTGAGAGAAGAGTCTGTTTGCTTGTTGCAATTTAACCGCACATTTTGTTTTTGTGTTATCATTGATTTAATAAATCATATGTTTTCCCTCCAATACACTTTCTATTAGTTTATAAAAAAAGACCTTCGTGGCCAAATTGAATGCAAATGCTTTCTTGAAATCTATTACAAAACACGAGTAGATTTTGCCTTTGTTTTTGGTTAACTTGTTTATCAATTAGAAGGTGGAGGGTGTAAATGTGGTCTGTTGTAAACGAAATTTTTTAGAAATCCCAATTCTGGCTTCTGCTCAAGGACGTTGTGTTTCGCCAAGGGAATGATGTGTCTGCTATTTATAATCTGCAGAGAATTTTCCCCAAGTTGCTTTAACGCATATTCTCTGTAAGTTATTTGGGTCCAATTTGTCTCATTTTTATAGATTGGTGGTGATCAGATCTCTCTCTCTCTCTCTCTCTCTCTCTCTCTCTCACTAGCTTTTCTCTCTCAGTCTCTTCTGGTCTCTCTCTCTGTCTCTAATCAGTCCCCCCTCTCTCTCTCTCTCTTCTCTCTCTCTCTCAATCGTCTCTCTCTCTCTCTCTCTCTCTCTCTCTCTCTCTCTTCTCTCTCCTCTCCTCTCTCTCTTCTCTCCTCTCTCTCTCTTTCTCTCACTTTCTTCTTTCTTTTCTTCCACTAATGTAGTTAAGGGAGGAAGGGGAAGAGATGTAGTTCCTGGTGTTGAACTGTGTATGTAGGCACGATGGCTTCACAGTCTAGGCACAGAGATGTAGTTTCCTGGTGTTGAACGGTGTGATGTAGCATGATGCCTTCACAGCCTAGTACAGAGATGTAGTTTTCTGGGTGTTGAACTTGTGGTGATGTAAGCATGATGGCTTTCACAGCCTAGCACAGAGATTAGTTTTTTCCTGGGTGTTGAAGCGGTGTGATGTAGGCACGAGGGGGAGACGCTGTCGTTACGACATGGATTCAGGTGTGTTCCTGAGAATGGAGTAAGGGTGGAGGAGGTTTCTGCTCAACGGGTCGGTGAGCAGGTAGGAGCTGAATTTATACATTCTGTCTTCCAGAATGTACAAAGCTGTGGTTGTGTTTCATGAAAATAGAAATTCAGTGGGCAGGCTGATTGCCTAGTGGAATATTTGTAAGGGATGTGTTTGGTGCCGATTTTCTCCTCTTTCGACTCCTTCGAGAAGGGTGGTCAGTTGCGAATCTGCCTCCGTTATTACGGATGATCAAATCAGGAGAAAGCTGAGTTCGGTTGGTAAGTTTGGCTAGTGGTTTTTCGTGTCCGCAGGTTTTCAGGCAGATGTCCGTTATAGCACGTTGTTTTCGTTCCGGAGGCAAGTGTTTAGTTTCTAAATATAACAATGAGCAACAGCTAAAATGTGCATATTTAAAGTGAGGCATGGGGAGGGGCTCTACTCAGGGTTTGCCAGAAAGATATTCTACGGTGTTTTGAAGTGTGGGGAATTTGGGGGCAAATAAGAGCTTTGCGTGCCACATAAGGCGTAGACAAGGTGAGGGCACAGCGCCAGTGGTGGTAGATGAGGCTGGGTCTCGTCATGCTGGTGGTGTAGAGATGAGGCTGGGTCTCGTCTTACTGGTCGTGTAGATTGAGGCTGGGTCTAGTCATGCTGGTGGTGTAGATGAGGCTGGTCTAGTCCATACTGTCGTGTAGATGAGGCTGGGTCTAGTCATGCTGGTGGTGTTAGATGAGGCGGGTCTAGTCAGCTATAGAGGTGGTGTAGATGAGACTGGGTCTAGTCATGCTTGGTGTGTAGATGAGACTGGGGTCTCGTCATGCATGTCTGTGTAGATGAGGCTGGTCCTCGTCCCTGCTGGTGGTTTAGCTGAAGACTGGGTCTCGTCATGCTGGTCGTGTAGATGAGGCTGGTCTGTCACTGCTGGTTGGTGTAGATGAGGCTGGGTCTCGTCATGCTGGTGGTGTAGATGGGCTGGGTCTAGTCATGCTGGTCATGTAAGATGAGGCTGGGTCTCGTCATGCTGGTGGTGTAGCTAGACTTGGTCTCGCTCATGCTGGTGGTGTAGCTGAGGCTGGGTCTCGTCATGCTGGTGGTGTAGTCTGAGGCTGGGTCTCGTCATTGCTGGTGGTGTAGATGAGGCTGGGTTCTCGTCTTGCTGTCGTGTGAGATGAGGGCTGGGTCTAGTCATGCTGGTGGTGTAGATGAGGCCTGGGTCTGTCATGCTGGTTGGGTGTAAGCTGAGGCTGGGTCTAGACATGCCTATAGATGGTGGTGTACAGAGGCTGGGTCTAGTCATGCTATAGATGGTGGTGTAGCTGAAGGCTGGGTCTAGACATGCATAGATGGTGGTGTAGCTGAAGGCTGGGCCTAGTCATGCTGGTGGTGTAGATGAGGCTGGGTCCTAGTCATGCTATAAGATGGTGGGTAGGCAGAAGGCTGGGTCTAAGTCCATGCTAATAGAGGCTGGTGTAGCTGAGGCCGGTCCCAGTCATGCTGGTGGTGTAGAGGAGGCTGGGTCTAGTCATGCTGGTGTTGTAGCTGAGCTGGGCCTAGTCCATCGCTATAGATGGTGGTGTAGCTGAGGCTGGGCCCTAGTCATGCTATAGATGGTGATGTAGATGAGGCCTGGGTCTAGTCATGCTATAAGATGGTGTGGTAGATGAGGATGGGTCTAGTCTGTTATAATGGTGGTGTAGATGAGGCTGGGTCCTCGTCATGCTATAGATGGGTGATGTAGATGAGGCTGGGTCTAGCATGTTATAGATGGTGGTGTAGATGTAAGGCTGGTCCTCGTCAATTGCTATAGATGTGGTGTAGCTGAGGCTGGGCCTAGTTCATGCTGGTGGTGTAGTTGAGGCTGGGTCTAGTCATGTTATAGATGGTGGTGTAGCTGAGGCTGGGTCTAGTCATGCTATAGATGGTGGTGTAGCTGAGGCTGGTCTAGTCATGCTATAGATGGTGGTGTAGCTGAGGCTGGGTCTAGTCATGTTGATGGTGGTGTAGCTGAGACTGGGTCTCGTTATGCTGGTCGTGTAGATGAGGCTGGGTCCTCGTCAATGCGTGGTGTAGATGAGGCTGTCTCGTCTTGCTGGTCGTGTAGATGAGGGCTTGGGTCTAGTCATGCTGGTGGTGTAGATGAGGCTGGGTTAAGTAAAGCTACTAGATGGTGGTGGTAGCTGAGGCTGGGTCCGTCATGCCTTAGATGTGGTGTAGATGAGGCTGGGTCTCGTCATGCTATTAGATGGTGGTGTAGCTGAAGGCCTGGGTCTCATCATGCTGGTGGTGTAGATGAGGCTGGGTCTCGTCATAAGGTGGTGTAGCTGAGACTGGGTCTCGTTATGCGCTGGTCATGTGATGAGGCTGGGGTCTCGTCATGCTGGTGGTGTAGATGAGGCTGGGTCCTAGTCAATGCTAGAGTGGTGGTGTAGATGGGCTGGGTTCGTCATTGCTGGTCGTGTAGATGAGGCTGGGTCCTAGTCATGCTGGTGGTGGTAGTGAGGCTGGGTCTAGTCATTGCTAGAGGTGGTGGTGTAGATGAGGCTGGGTTCTAGTTGCTTAGATGGTGGTGTAGCTGAGGCTGGGTTTTGTCATGCTATTAGATGGTGGTGTAGAATGAGGCTGGGTCTAGGTAAAGCCTTATAGATGGTGTTTAGATGAGGCTGGTCTCGTCATGCTATAGATGGGGTGTAGATGAGGCTGGGTTCTAGTCCATGCTATAGATGTTGGTTTGTAGCTGAGGCTGGGTCTCGTATGCTATAG
>NW_019944731.1:29052-34006 GCF_002910315.2 Salvelinus sp. IW2-2015
TGAGGCTGGGCCTAGTCAAGCTATAGATGGTGGTGTAGATGAGGCTGGGTCTAGTCATGCTATAGATGGTGGTGTAGCTGAGGCTGGGTCTCGTCAAACTATAGATGGTGGTGTAGATGAGACTGGGTCTAGTCTTGCTGGTGGTGTAGATGAGGCTGGGTCTCGTCATGCTATAGATGGTGGTGTAGCAGAGGCTGGCTCAATGAGATGGATGCTCCCAGCTCCTTCTTCTTTGGTTTGGAAAGACTGAGTGGTGAAGCCAAGGGTATGTATTGTCTACGGCTGTCGGATGGGCGGGTGACCTCTGTGTTGGGGGAGATGCGGGAGCTGACTTTTATACTGAGTTGTATAGGGCAGAACTGTATGATCCTGTGTGTACTCAGGTTTTGTTTGCAGAACCCTAAGTTCTCTCTGGCACAAAGGGATGAAATGGACATTCCCCTCTCTATCCCTCCATGAATATTCTAACCTGTCAGCTAACGTTGTCATTGTTGTTTTGTTGTGTTGTCCAGAGTGTGGCTGTGTGAATGGAGAGTGTAACAGCGGTCCCGATGGGAACGGAGAGTGCTACTGCCAGCCTCCGTACACTGGGCCCAGGTGTGATCAAGGTAACCCCGCCCTCCTTTACACCAGATACATGAATTGGGCTTGTGCCCCAAATAACACCCTATCCCCTAAATAGTCCACTTATTTTGGCCAGAGCTCTATGGGTCCTAATCAAAAGTAGTGCACTGTGTAGGGAATAGGGTGCCATAGTAGTGCACTATGTAGGGAATAGAATGCCATTTGTGATGCAGCCCAGATATAGTCCATTGATATTGACCCTTACAAAAAAAAGACATGATTTCACATGTAAATGTGCTTTTTTGGAAGACCTCACGTGTTTTTGGAACACCTCCCGTGTTTTTGGAACACCTCACGTGTTTTTGGAACACCTCACGTGTTTTTGGAACACCTCGCGTGTTTTTGGAAGATCTCACGTGTTTTTGGAAGATCTCACGTGTTTTTTGGAAGGCACCTTGCTCACGTTTTTTATCACATATGTAGTTTCAATGTTATCAGATGTTTGTTTTACATGTTGTCACATTGACTTCAATAAGATCACATGTTGATTACATAAAACTGTTGGAAACATTTCACATGTGAATTCACTCAGTATTTTTTTAAGGGAAACCCAGTTTTCACCTTGTTTTGGACCAGACAAGCTTTCAAAAAATAAATAAAATTGTTTGATGATTGTCATCTTTGTTCTCAATTTAGTGATCTCATTTTAATGATCTCATATTAGTGAATCTCATTTAGTGATCGGCATTTAACGATCTCATTTAGTGATTTCGCTCTGGATAAGAGCGGTCTGCTAACTGACTTAAATTTTGTAATGTAATGTAGTGATCTCAATTTAGTGATCACGTTTAAGTGGATCTCATTTTAGTGATTCTCATTTAGTGATCTCATTTAACGATTCATTTAGCGATTCTCAATTTAGCGAAAATCCCCCCCACTTTCCCATTTAGTGATCCCATTTAGTGATCTCATTTTAACGATCTAATTTTGTGGATCGGCATTTAGTGATCTCATTTAACGATCTCATTTAGCGATCTCATTTTAGCGATCTCATTTAATGATCTCATTTAAGTGATTCTCATTTAACGATATCATTTAGTGATCACCATTTAGTGGGATCACAATTTAGTGATTCTAATTTAAGTGATCTCATTTAGTGATCTCCTTTAACGATCTCATTTAGCGATCTCATTTAGCGATCTCATTTAGTGATCACATTTAGTGATCTCATTTAACGATCTAATTTAGTGATCTCATTTAGTGATCTCATTTAACGATCTCATTTAGTGATCTCATTTAGTGATCTCATTTAGTGATCACATTTAGTGATCACATTTAGTGATCTCATTTAGTGATCACATTTTGTGATCTCATTTAGTGATCTCATTTAGTGATCTCATTTAGTGATCACATTTAGTGATCTCATTTAGTGATCTCATTTAGTGAAAGGTACTTCAGTAGGTTGGTGTCTACTGATGATGTGTATTGTGTTTCCTCCAGTCTCTGCTGCCTGTAAGAACTGCAGTGCCTACTCCCACTGTAAAGGAGTGGTAGAGAACGCCGTGTGTCAATGTCTTCCTGGGTTTCACAAGACTGGAGACCGTTGCTCAGGTAACAGAGATCATAGATATCACTAGGGTTACACAATTCTACTCTTTCCCAAAATTCATATGTTTTCAAGAAATGCCACTTTGAAGGTTCCCGGAACAGGAGGAAATAAATCAAATCAAATGTATTTATAAAACCCTTCTTACATCAGCTGATATCTCAAAGTGCTGTACAGAAACCCAGCCTAAAACCCCAAACAGCAAGCTAGATAACACTCACAGCCAAGCAGGGAAACATATGGGAGTAACACAACAGGACTGGCTGACCAGCTTTCTGTCATCCTGGACCGGTGGACTCCACTGCTGCTGCTCCCCCGGGGGTTTCACACAGCGCCCCACCAACTGGCCTTGAGGGTACATGCCAACAAGCAATGTCAACAGGGGTTGTTGTTCATTAGTGCAACACCGTAGCAAGACGTTTTTGGCAAACAGCACAACAGTGGATCACAACAGACAGGAACAAGTCAACTCAACATGGTCAGCCGGCCCGAAGTGTCAGCCCATAACCTAGAACACCAACATCCAGCAGAGCTGTAGTCATTCAACGTTTGTGTTCCTGTACCTTTAGATGGACGTGGGAGTGTCGTTCCTGGTGGCGCCGTTGCTCATGTCGGGCACGGGCTGTGGTAACAGCTACAGCAGTCTGGGAGGGGACAAACACAAACAACAAACACACAGACACCAGTTTTCTGAGTTATATCAAACTACTCATGTTTTTTAACAATCTGTCAAGGTTTTGGCAATTTAAGGTTTTAAAACCATCGAAGCTTGACAACAAAATCCCCAGTAAAACCAACGCACCCAAGTTTTAACAGAACTAGAACCAACAAATAATGTGTGTAGCTACACCAACTTGTTGTTGCTGGTCTCTGCTGCCTGAGGGCTCCAGTGGGGGGGGTCGGTTTCTCCTGGTGTCCAGGGGGGCCTCAGGTCCTCTATAGTACCATGTTGGAGGCTCCTCTCCAGGGCTTGTAGTTCCTGGTTCTCCTTGGTGCCCTGGCTAAGACCCCTCAGAGAGAAACCACCTACCACAGAAATGCTAGCAGGAGACTACTACTGCCAGTACTGAGTGATCTGAAAGAGAGGAGAGAGAGCGAGAGAGAGAAGAGAGGTAAAACCTTTAGGACTGGCTCCACATCTATTGTGATGTGTAAAGTGGTAAACCTTTCGAACTGGCTCCACATCTATGTTGATGTGGTAAAACCTTTAGGACTGGCCCCAGATCTATGTGATGTGTAAAACCTTTAGGACTGGCTCCAGATCTATGTGAATGTGTAAAGTGTAAAACCTTTAGGACTGGCTCCAAGATCTAAATGTGATGTGTAAAAACACTTTAGGACTGGCTCCAGAATCTATGTGATTGTTACAGTGTAGTCAACTCAGGGAGAAACTATACAGTGGATCTGTATTCCAGTAACTAAAAACCACAGGGGCCTCTTCTCCTTGAGCCCCTGCCCATAAGAAGAAAAGCCACAGAATCTATAGTAATCAGGCAATCCTCTCACCTGAGCCTGCCATGAAGAAGGCCAGAGTCTATAGTATGCAGGCATCCTCTCTACCTGAGCCCTGCCATAGAAGAAGGCAGAGTCATAGGATCAGGCATCCTCTCACCTGAGCCCTGCCATAGAAGTAAGGCAGAAGTCTATAGTAATCAGGCATCCTCTCTCCTGCAGGAGCAGGCCTCCAAGGATGAGGAAGCGGTATGGCTGTGGAAGAGAAACAACACTGTTAAGTTTTAAGTTTGAGGAACACCAACATACAACACACTGTTTCACACACACACAATTTACATTTAAGTCATTTAGCAGACGCTCTTATCCAGAGGACTTACACATTGGAAAAGTTCATACATATTCATCCTGGTCCCCCCGTGGGAATTGAACCCACAACCTGGCGTTGCAAAGCAGCCATGACCTCTACCATCTGAGCACACGGGACCACAACACACAACACACACACCGCACACACACACACACACAACACACACACACACACACACATACACACACCAACACACAAAGCACACACACAGGCCACACACATACACAAGACACACACACACACACAACCCACGACGTACCCCCGCCAAAGACCATGAAGACCCCAGGTGGGATCCCTCAGCAAATTGTCCTTCTTGGTCAGAACCAAACAGGAGAGGAATGAGCCCCTATAGTCAGACACAAAGGACAGAACCAAACTCAGGGTTATTCACAGATACTGTACAAACATATCCAGTCCAGACCTCCACACCGGTACAATACCAGTCCAGACGTCAACGGTAACATACCAGTCCCAGCCTCACACGGATACATACCTGTCCAGACATCACGGACAATACCAGTCCAGACTCACACGTACTCCCGTCCAGACACTCACGGTACATACCAGTTCCAGACACTCGCGTAACATACCCGTCCAGACACACGCGGGTACATACCCGTCCAGACACCACGCGGTACATACGTCAAGACAACACGCGGTACATACCAGTCCAGACTCACAACGGTACATACCAGTCCAGACTCAACATCGGTAATACTGTCCAGACACTCACGGTACATACCCGTTCCAGACTCACACGGTACATACCCGTCCAGACACTCACGGTACATTAACGCAGTCCAGACACTCGCGGTACATACCCGTCCAGACATCACGCGGTACATACCCGTTCCAGACACTGACGCGGTAAACCATACCAAGTCCGCTAGACACACGCGGTCCATACCAGTCCCAGACACACGCGGTAACATACCCGTCCAGACACACGCGGTACATACCCG
>NW_019944731.1:34031-42364 GCF_002910315.2 Salvelinus sp. IW2-2015
CTGGATCTGTCTCTCTGCTCTGTTTCTGCTCCTCCTGTCTGGCTCTGTTCTATTCTGTTTCTTATCTTGTTTCTATTCTGTTCTGATTCTTGTTCTATTCTGCTCTGTCCTGAATCTGTTTCTTAGTCTGCTTCTTTCTGTTCTTTTCTGCTCTGTTCTATTCTGATTCATGCTTGTTCTGAGCTGTTTCTATTCTTGTTCTGATTCTTGTTCTTATGCTCCCTGCTCTGTTCTGATCCTCTGTTACTCTATTCTGCTATTTCTGTTCTATCTATTGCTTGTTTTCATGTTTTCTATTCCTGCTGCTCTGCTCATATTTCTGTTCTATTCTGTTCTGTCTGTTCTTTCTATTCTGCTCTGTCTGCTTTCTTTCTACTTCTGTTCTACTTCTGTCCTTCTGTTCTCTACTTCTGTGTCTGTTTCTATATCTGTCTTTACTGTTCTGTTTCTACTATTATTCTTTATACTATTCTATTTGCGTCCTTGCGTTCTATTTCTGCTCTGTTATTGTATTATATTCTTGCTACTGTCTGTTTCCTGTCTATTATATTTCTATACTATTCTATTCGCTTCTGCTCTTTTTCTATTCTGCTCTGTTTCTGATTCTGCCTGTTCTATTATATTTTCCTATACTATTCTATTCTGCTCGTTCTATTCTTGTTCTATTTCTTATTCTTGCTCTGTTTGTCTTTCTATTCTGGTCTCTAATTAGTCTGTTCTATTCTATTCTCTCATGTTCTATTCCTATTCTGCTCTCATTCTATTCGGTTCCTATTTCGCTCTGCTTCTGTTCTATTCTATTCTGCTCTTTTCTATTCATTCTTTCTGGCTCTGATTCTATTCTGTTCTATTCTATTCTGTTTTATTCTATTCTGCTCTAATTTATTGCTGTTTTATTCTATTTCTGGTCTCTGTTCATTCTATTCCGTATTCTGCTCTGTTCTATTCTGTTCTATTTCTATTCCTGTTTTATTCTATATTCTGCTCTGTTTCTTACCTGCTCTGTGATCTTTCTGCTCTGTTTTCACTTATTCTATTTGATTGTTTCTATTCCATTCTGCTCTGTTCATTCTACTTCTATTGCGCTGCTCTGTTCTATTCGATCTTATCTGCTCTGTTCTATGCTATTCTGTCTCGTATTTTCTGCTCTGCTCTCTGTTTCATTCTATCTGCTCTGTGCATGCTGCTCTGTCTATATGTCTAATCTATCTGTTCTATTCCTATTCTCTGTTCTATTCTATCTGTTTATTCTATTCTCTGCTCTTTTCTATTCTATTCTTATTCTGCTTGTCTATCTGTTCTATTCTATTCCTCTGTTATTCTTTCTGCTCTTGTTTCATTCCTCTGTTCTATTCTGCCTTGCTCCTGTTCTTACCTTGTTCTGATTCTTTATCTCCTTTTTCTTATATTTTCACTGTCTTTGTTTCGCTTCTATTTCCTATTATCTACATGTTCCTAATTCCTATCGCTCTGTGCTTCCTATTCCCTCTCAGTTTTCTATTCAACTGCTCTGTCTCTCTTATTCTGCTTGCACCTGCTCTGTTTCATTCTATTTCCTGCTTCTTTGTTTTCATTATGCCTCTGTTTTCTTATACTGCTCTGTGTTCGTATTGATGTTCTATTCAAATTATCATGTTCTTATTCTAATTATGTTCTCTTTTCTATCTGTCGCTGTTTCTATATGTTCTATTCACTATTCTTGACTCTTTCCTATTCACTGTTCTATTCTTATTCATTTCTATCTGCTCTGTGTGTTCTATTCTGCTGCTCTGTTCTATTTACCAACTGTTCTATCGTATTTCTGCCTATTATTATTCATCATATGTTCTATTCTATTACTGCTCTGCCTCTATTTGCTCTGTTCTATTATGTTTTCTATTTCTATTATGTTCATATTCTATTATGTTCTGTTCTATCTGCTCTTTATTCTGTTCTATATTATTCTGCTGTTGTGTTCTATTCTATTTCTTGTCTTGCTCTATTTATGCTCTGTTTCTATTATGTGTCTATTCTATATGTCTATTCTATATTTCTGTTTCTTATTCTGCCTCTGTTCTTATTATGTTCTATTCTATTCTGCTCGTTCTATGGTCTTGTTCCTAGTTAATATTCATTCTCTCTGTTCTTTTTCTATTCTGCTCTGTTTCTATCTGCCTCTCGTTCTATTTGTTCTGGTCTTATTCTTTCTGCTCTGTTCTATTCTGCCTCTGTTCTATTCTTTTCTATTCTATCTGTTTCTGTCCTTTCTATTATGTTCATCTATTCTGCTTCTGTTTATCTGCTCTGTTTCTATTCTGCGCTGTTCTATTCTTTCTATTTCTAATCTGCTTCTGTTCTATTCTAATTTAGAAAATCTCTCTACTATGCATATTTTCTGCTTCTTGTTTTCTATTAGACATATTTCTTATTTTTCTTAGAGACTCCAGAGCCTGTTCCTAATTCTGTTCTATTCGCTGCTCTGTAATTCTTTAGCAACCCTATTCTCATGATTCTGTTCTAAATTCTGTCTCTAGAACATGGCTCTGTTCTATTCATGATTCTCTGCCTCTAGGTTTCTGGATTCATAGCTTCTGTTTCTTTAGTAAATGTTCTATTTCAGTAATTCTTTCTATTCTATTGCTGTTTTCAGTATTCAAACATATTTCTGTTTTATGTGCTATTTGAGCCTAGCCTCGTTCATATTCATAATTCTAGTATTCTGCTCTGTTTCTATTCTGTTCTATTTCATATATCTTTAGAACATTTAATGTTTTTAATGTGCTAAATTTAAGAACTCAGCTGCATGTTTTAGGTTTCTCCAGTGTTTATTTGTTAGTATTAATGATTAATTCAGCTGCCTCTTATTATGTGTTTCAGTATGGAGCATTCTCTTCTAAATTATGAACCTAGGTAAGCGTCTACTGTCTGCTGCTGTGAACTACCTCACGTCAATAAAAACCAAGATTAATAGAACTCTGATTTAGAATTGAACTCTCTTTCTATTCAGCATTCCTAATATAAACTCTAAAAGACATATGTTATGTTCAGTTTGTTAATTTGAATAGTTATTTATTTATTTTCCCAAGTAGGAATGTTTAGTATTCGGTAGCATGCAGAAAGCTATACGCAGCCCAGAGTGTTTAAAAGAACAGTGAATGATAGAATATGGCGAGACCAGTAATGTTCAGATATGGTAAAACAGAATAGAACTGGGGGTTTAGAACAGAATGTAGAAACCAGAGCAGAATAGAATAGAATTAGAAGCGGTTAAGAGCTAGGTCGAATCAGTTTAGGCCCAAGTTGTAATAAGAACAGCAAGCGCGGTAGTTAACAAACGCGCGGCGAAGGTAATAGAAACAGAATAGATGAATGGAGCAGCCGAAGATTACGTGATAGTTTGTTCTCCATAGTAACAGCAACAGCCACAGATAGCAGAAGTAATGAAACAGACTTAGATGTAAGGAGAGCCAGAAATAAACAGAACACACGGGAAGTGACAGGCTAATAGGTCCATCGAGACTATATTCCGCCTAGAGATCCATGGTATTATATGATACGATAGCAGCAATAGGTATTACATCTAGTAAGCTAGAACTGGTACATAGGTGAGATACTGTTAGTAACAGAACATGGTAACCAGTTAAGCATAGAGAGCGAGAACTAGGAAGAGCAGAGCAGCAGAACAGGATATGATATTAGAATAGTGTATCTTTATAACCAAGACTTATCACTATTAGAACCAGAACAGAAAGCGAGCCAGAAAGGTGATAGTATAATTCAGAGTCAGAATAGTGATACAGTGTCAGCCAGTATTATACCAGCCTAGAATCCTCAGCTATGTAGGTGAAGAGTTATAACTACGTAGAATCTATCCAGGAACAGACACCCAGACCGAGCCCTTGAGACTTAAGAAACAGGAGGCAGGTGAAAGAGGTTCAGATAAGCAGTGAATCCAGGTATTAAACCAAGACAGGGAGAACAGAATTAGGTTAATTAGAAGCAGTAGATATCAGAGCAGTGAATAGAATAGAACAGATCAGGAACAGAATTAGAACAGAATAGAACAGTAGCAGAAATCAGAACAGAAAACAGAAAAGCAGTAATAGTAGTGTCATATACCAGCAACGAGAACAGAGCGATGTAAATTCTGAATGTCGAACAGATCATGAATAATCAAGACGCAGGGGTTTATCAATGTGTCTATACCTCAAAGCAGATAAGCAGGTGAAGTCCTAGGTAGAATCTAGAACAGCTTTCAGAACAGCATTAGAATAACATAGCCAAAGAGGGTTAGGTACATGAGCAGTGTCATAGACTCTCTCTAAGCCACCCAAGCCAACAGGTGTAGGTCAGAATGTTATGCCACTAGTACAGAAAGCGACGAAGGATGAGCTCAGTGTATATCCCTGAAATATCCAGGACTAACCGAGAATCTCAAGTCCCATGTGTCGAAACAGATCAAACACGATAAAACAGAGCAGAACAGCAGAACAGAGCAGAACAGATCAAAACAGCAATAGTATTACCAGGCACTCCAAGAGACAGAGGATATTATGATCTAGAGCAGTAACGATTGAAGCAGAATAGAACATATACACCACGAGCAAGCGTGAGTCTGTCTAGAACAGATCTATGAACCACGACAGGAATTATGTACGTAACTAGATACTAGACAGAACAGAGCAGTATTACCATGAGGGAGTTAAGTCCTAGTATCAGAAACAGGAATTAGAACTAGTAAACCAGCATAGTTAAAAGCATCTAGTGTCCAGAACAGAACTGAAATACCACAATGAGCAGAGAGAGTCGTAAGTCAGAATATGCTCAGCAGGAATAGAACATAGATACACACCAAGCAGCGGAAAGGTGAGTACTATACAGGTCTTAAGACCCTAGCAGCAGGGACATACTAAAAGCTAGCGTGATAGAACAGAGTCTCACAATGTCCAATGAACACAAATATCACAAACAGGCAGGGAGATATAGAAGTACAGTGATTAGTACTCAATAGAACAGATGACATAACCTCAGGAGCGAAGCGATATGACCATCAAGCTACGTGTTGGATACAACAGTATACCAAGTGCAGCGATCAAATCCTGTGGTCCCCATAGAATCACCAGACCAAAAGGTGTGAGGAAGATCTCTCTCAGAGCAGAATAGAAAATGTAATTAATGAATTTATTTGACCAGCCTAGGTTCACAGTCTGTTTATACGAATAAGTTTAAATATATGAAACACAAGCAGGAGTTAAGCGCTGTGATTGAATAACTAGATGCCAAGAACAGGCGCTAAAATGTCTTCAATCGCATCCGTCGAACAGGTGTTCAGTTCTAATTTAGTGCAAATCCATGTTACTTTACTTACCAGCAGTCTACGGATCATAGTCGTAGTGTGCGCATTAGTCAGGCACGATGAATCACGAGTACTCCCAGTCTGGTGTATGACCAGAGTTGAGCGCGAGTCTATCCCTGCATGTACTTCGTAACCGGTTGAATATTACCAGCAGGAGTTTGAATCTAGTGGTGTCCTAGCTAGTTAAACGGGGTGCGCTCTAATAGCGTTTTCTCTATATCACCAGCAGGGGTGTGTAAGTGCTTGCTCGATTCTCACTCTTGAGGACCTTTGAAGTAGTGTTCCCCATTGCTCTATACCTGCCGCGGATAGTAATCTGTCCGTATACCAGCAGGGTTAGTCTGTGGTCTAATACGTTATGCCAGCCTATCGGAGGTGTGCTGTTGTCCGGGTGACAGTTGTTAATGCTGTGCAGAGTATACCAGCAAGTCTCTCCTTGCTTGTGTGTCACCCATAATACCAGCAGGGGTAGAGTCCTGGTCCGAGTAAGTAGCCAGGGCCGGAGAGAGTGCATATTACATCGTGTTTACTACACAATATTTCATACTCCGTGGCGAAGAGGATTCATTGTTCTGGGGCCTCTGTTTCTTCCATGGCCTGCTCAGGATTGTAAGTTTGCATACTAGCAGGGTAGTCTGTGTCCGGTGCGTTTAACCAGCAGTTAGTGCCCGTTTAGTCTCGATGGTTCGGTGTGGGGCTGTGCTTTGGCAAATTGGGTTGAGTTGATCCAGTATCAGGCGTGCTCACATGCGTTGTTGGTCCCCTGTCCGGGCTATACCCAGCAGGGTTTAGTCTGTGTCGTATCCGTCGGATGGTATACCCAAGCGCACGAGCGAGTTGAGATCCTCTGCTGCGCTGGACCCTCCTTGATACATCCCAAGCCTACGTGAGTTAGTTCTGTGTTCATTTATGTCATGTCCAGAGTAGGTGTGTTAAGTGTGTCGTTGCGTATGCGGCTATACAAGCGAGGTCGCGGTTAGATCGTCTCGGTTAATCTGGAGTATTATACCATCCTGGCGCTGTCTTATTCACTCTGGGGTCCCTGTCCTGTGTGAAATAAGTATGCTCTCTCTATATTCACTCTCTTGTGCCTACATCTTGGTCGTTCCTTCTCTTTTCCTCTCGTAGTGGAAGACCACTGACGACGCGTTAGGACCATGCCTCAGGACTTCCCTTGCGTATGTGCTGATCTCACCTTTCCTAGGTCCCTACCCGAGCTTCTCTAGCGATCCTCGTGTCCTGGCCATATTAGATTCGCCAAACGCAGCTGTCTCTCCAGTTTCAAAGTCTGTGGTCCTCCTGCCTGCGGCTTAGGGAATTATCACCCAGCTCGAAGCGCTGTCAGCCTTATCCTGTTGTTCCTACTGTCCCATCTGCTTAGTCCTCTCACGAGACTCAGTCTAGAGACAGCAGGAGCGTAAGAGAATACTCTCAATGAATGCGGGCGGTCTGAAAGCTCGCATATAAGGTTGCCATTAATTACCCTCCGCTCGAAGGATTTGTAGTGCTCTGGTGATACCCTGGATGCAGACCCTGCGGGTACATAACAGGCTACTCTCTGTATTTCTATTATTATTTTTGACCATCGCCTGGTCATTTATGAACATTTGAACATTTTTGGCCATGTTCTGTTATTAATCTCCACCCGGCACAGTCAGAAGAGGACTGGCCACCCCTATAGCCTGGTTCCTCTCTAGGTTTCTTCCTAGTTTTGGCCTTTCTCTAGGGATGTTTTTCCGTAGCCACCTGTGCTTTCTACACCCCTGCACATTGTTCTGCTCTGTTCTGATCTGTTCTATTCTGCTCTGTTCTGTTCTATTCTGCTCTGTTCTGTTCTATTCTGCTCTGTTCTATTCTGTTCTATTCTGTTCTGTTCTGTTCTATTCTGTTCTGCTCTGTTCTGTTCTATTCTATTCTGTTCTATTCTGTTCTGTTCTATTCTGTTCTGTTCTATTCTGCTCTGTTCTGTTCTATTCTGCTCTGTTCTATTCTGTTCTATTCTGTTCTGATCTGTTCTATTCTATTCTGCTCTGATCTGTTCTATTCTATTCTGTTCTATTCTGCTCTGTTCTATTCTGCTCTGTTCTATTCTGCTCTGTTCTGTTCTGTTCTATTATATTCTATACTATTCTATTCTGCTCTGTTCTATTCTGCTCTGTTATATTCTGCTCTGTTCTGTTCTGTTCTATTATATTCTATACTATTCTATTCTGTTCTGCTCTGTTCTATTCTGCTCTGTTCTGTTCTGTTCTATTATATTCTATACTATTCTATTCTGCTCTGTTCTATTCTGTTCTATTCTATTCTGCTCTGTTCTGTTCTATTCTGCTCTAATCTAGTCTGTTCTATTCTATTCTGCTCTGTTCTATTCTATTCTGCTCTCATCTATTCTGTTCTATTCGGCTCTGCTCTGTTCTATTCTATTCTGCTCTTTTCTATTCTATTCTATTCTGCTCTGTTCTATTCTGTTCTATTCTATTCTGTTTTATTCTATTCTGCTCTATTCTATTCTGTTTTATTCTATTCTGCTCTGTTCTATTCTATTCTATTCTGCTCTGTTCTATTCTGTTCTATTCTATTCTGGCAAATAGAATATGATAGAAACAGAGCAGAATTGTAATAGAAACAGAATAAGAATAAAACAGAATGGCATGAGAAAAGAATAAGAATAGAAATAATAAACAGACGACTTAGAATAGAACAGATAGAAACAGAGCAGACAGATAATAGAACAGAATCAGAGAATACGAACATGAGAGAGCAGAATAGATAACAGAATTAGAATCAGAAGCAATTGAGAGAATACGAAGTAGAGATAGAACAGAGGGCAGAATAGAATCAGAACAGTAGAATAAATAGAATAGAACAGAGCAGAACAGATAGAAAATGAGAAAGAACTGAGAACAGAGCAGAATAGAACAGAGCAGAATAGAAAGAGCAGAATAGATAGCACAAGAGTAGAATAGAACAGAATCAGAACTACAGAATAGAAAAGAGA
>NW_019944731.1:45432-49333 GCF_002910315.2 Salvelinus sp. IW2-2015
TAACCACAGACTACACCCTGCTGAGACTATCGACACACATCAACCCTGCTGTATACAAACTCAACCTGTATATAACACCAGGAACTAACCCTCTAAAACAGCAACAAACCCTGCTACATTACACACAGAGTTCACACCTTCTCTATAACACCACCCTCTGGTATAGACACAGACTAAACCTTCGTAGGTTAAGACAGCAGACATAACCCTCTGTATAGAGTCACATAACCCCTTGATAACGAAACCGCTGTCAGTAACACAGACAAACCCGCTGAGTCATAACACAAGGATACCACTTTCATAACAACACCTGCCTGTATAGACACAGATACCCTGCTGGAGAAGCACACACTAACCCCTGCGTATAGACCCAACTTACCTCTTAAGATCACGACCACAACCCGCTATAGAACACAGACTACCCTGCTGTGATAGCACTACACTCACCTTGCTGGTAGACCACAGAAACCCTCTTATCTGAGCACAGACTAACCCTCTGTATAGAGCACAGGACTAACCCACGGTAAGCATCACAGACTAACCCCGGCATAACAGACTCACCTTCTGTACTAACGACGACTAACCCTGTCTGTATATATACACAGACAACCCTGCTCTATAACAGACCTAACCCTTTGTAACTACAACTAACCCCTTCTGGTAAACAACTCACCTGCTGATATAGACACAGACTAACCCCTGCGTACAGACAACAAACTAACCCCTGCTGTATAACAAGATAACCTCGTTAGACACCTAACCTGCTGATTAGACACAGACGTAACCCTGCTGCTAGAGACTAACTTGCGTATAGGACACAGACTAACCCTGCTGGATACGACACAGACTCACCTGCGGTATATAGAACAACAGACTACCCGTGCTGGTATAGGACACAGACTTAACCGTGCTGGATAGACACACATACCCTGTGGTATAGATACAGACTCACCTTTGCCAGGCTGTTATAATACGACTCTACGCTTGCCAGGGCTGGTATAACACAGACTCACCTTGCCAGGCTGGGATAGATACAACACTATCCCTGTGATTAGTGACCAGACTCACTCTTGCCAGGGCTGGTATAGACACAACGGACGGAAGCGACGACACCTCGTTTCCTCGATCGATGGGTTCGATGGAACACCATCCGGCCATCCCCCTTGTAACCTGACCTTACAAGCCTCGCCTGAGACAACCGCCACCCCCAGCCAAAGAACAGCCGCATCACATCACCACTCTTAGCTGAACAAAACACCGCGGAAATACGAATTACAATAAACAAATGAACAAAAACTTAAACTAAATATGATATTTAAGATAAGGGGACTAGCAAGAAGTCAGTGAACAGGGCTTCTAAAAGATAGCAGAATAAACAATCAATAGAGCACAATGCAAGCGAAATTACAGAATAAAACAAGAATAGAACAGAACAGTAAAATCAGAAAAATAGAGCAGATAGAATATAGAAAAGAAAGATAAACAGCAGACAGAAACAGAACTAATAAATAGAATAGAAAGATAGAAATTAAGACTTACAAGACTTAGAAGCAGACAGTAAACATAGCAAATAGAAAGAACCAGAAAGCAGAATATACAGAATTCATAAACAGAGAACTACGAACAAAATTAGAAGCACAAAGAATAGAATAGAACAAGCAGACTAGAATAGAACTCAGAATAGAACAGAGCGAGAAAAGACAGAGAACAAGAAGCAGTAGATAGAACAGCAGACAGAGCAGAATAGAACAAATAAAAATAGACACAGAGCAGAATGAATAGAACAGAATCAGACAATGAAAACACAATAAGAATGGACGGTCATCAGAGAACTAAGCATCTGTGAGAGGCAAAGAAGACAAGAAAAGCCGCCAGTTAAAGCACACGCATAAACGCAAAAAAGTGGACAGACGTCATGGTATTTGCTAAAGGTTAAGGAAGGGTTCGTCAGACTCGCGAGACCCTTTAGTATGTGTTAGAAGAAGCAGAGAAAGAAAAAGAAAAGTAGGAAGCCCAGAACCTGTGAAAAAGGATCAAAAACAGAGGCAGACGATAGGAATAAGAAACATAGAAAGAGAACAGAACAGAATATATACACGAAATGAGATGAAGCGAAGAATAGAACAGAAGCGCAGAAACTCATTGCAGCAAAATTAGAACACAATTCGTGTCGAAGAAATACGCAATAATATCGACAACTATAATTATATTACAAACAAAGAATAGAAAGATAGAACTAACTCAGAATAGACCCAGTAGAAGAATGACTAACAGCACTTTTGTAACTGACAGAACCAGCAAAGAGGAGAAAAAACAATAGAATAGAAATAAAAACACAAAGTTTACGAAACACCGAAAAGAGAGAAAAGAAAAAGAAAGTAAATAACGGGACAAGTCAAGGAAAAACCAGAAAAAAATATCAATGAAAAGTAAGAAAAAACAAAAGGAGAGAGGAGAACGGAAATACAGCCAATAAGAGAGTAGTAAGAGAATGAAAAGAATAGAATAAACATATATAGAAACAAGCAGAAATAGTAACAGACAGCTAATAGAATAAACATAATTGCATATAGAACTATAATAGAAACAGAGCAGAAGTAGAAACATAGCATAAGTAGAACAGAGCAGAATAAATAAACAGAGCAGACCAGAATAGAACAGAGCAAGAATAGAGACCAACGAGCAATAAACAGACAGATATAGATATAGAGACCATAATAGAATAGAAACAGACACAGAACTAGAATTAGAACAGATAGAACAAAGGACAAACTAAAACAGCACGCAGATCAGAACTACGAAACAGAATAGAACTAAACAGATAATATAACGAATAGAACGAGAGCAGAAATAGACAGAAAATAGAACAGAGCCAGCAAATAGAAGTAAAAACAGAATAAGAATCACAAGAATAGAACAAGAATTAGAAACAAAAATAGAAGTAGAATTAGAACAGAGCAGAATAGAATAAAACAAAGATAGACGAATAGAAATAGAGATACACTTAGAACATAAATAGAACAGACAGAATAGAAGAGCAGATAGAATAGAACAGAGCAGAATAGAACAATAGAATCAGATCCAAATAGAAAAACATAAAATAAAAGAACCAGAGCAGAATAGAAACAGAGCAAATAAAGCAGAGCAGAATTAGAATAAAATCTGTTCTATTCTGTTCTATTCTATTCTGTTTTATTCTATTCTGCTCTGTTTTGTTCTGTTTTATTTTGTTTTATTCTGCTCTATTCTGTTTTATGACATTCTCTTCTATTCTGTTCTACTGTATTCTGCTTTGCTGTGCTCCCCTCTGATTTACTCTCTTCTATTCCATTCCATAATTAAACATTTTATGTTATTTGTTATTTGTTTATTTATTTATTTCCCAGGTGTTTGTTCAGCTAAGCAGTGTGATGTGAATGCGGACTGTTCTTGGCTGGGGGGGCGGTTGTTCCAGTGCCAGTGTAAGGCAGGTTACAAGGGGGATGGCCGGATGTGTGTTCCCATCAACCCATGCGATGAGGACAACGGAGGCTGTCCTCGCAATTCCGCCGTCTGTGTCTATACCAGCCCTGGCAAGGTGAGTCTGTGTCTATAACAGCAGGGATAGTTTGTATCTATACCAGCCCTGGCAAGGTGAGTCTGTGTCTATACCAGCCCTGGCAAGGTGAGTCTGTATCTATACCAGCCCTGGCAAGGTGAGTCTGTATCTATACCAGCAGGGTTATTGTGTGTCTATACCAGCAGGGTTAATCTGTGTCTATACCAGCAGGGTTAGTCTGTGTCTATACCAGCAAGGTGAGTCTGTGTCTATACCAGCAGGGTTAGTCTGTGTCTATACCAGCAGGGTTAGTCTGTGTCTATACCAGCAGGGTTAGTCTGTGTCTATACCAGCAGGGTTAGT
>NW_019944731.1:52924-55578 GCF_002910315.2 Salvelinus sp. IW2-2015
GTTAGTCTGTGCTATATTCGGAGCAGGTGTGTCTGTCCTATACACAGGGTAGTCGCTGTGTCTATACCCAAGCAGGGTCTAGTCTGTCTACTAACAGCAGCGGTTACGTGCTGTGGTCATCAGCCAGCAGGGTTAGTCTGTGTCGATACCAGCTAAGGTGAGTCTTGTCGTAGTACCAGCGAGTTAGTCTGTGTCCTTATGAGACACCAGCAGGTAGTCTGGTCCTACTACGCAGCAGGCGTAGTCTGTGTCTATACCACACAGTTAATCTGAGTGTCTAATACAGCAAGGTGAAGTCTGTCTATACAGCAGGGTGTACGTCTGTGTCTATACCAGGAGGTTCAGTGATGTGAGTCACACAGGGTCAGTTCTGTGTCTATACCAGCAGGGGGTTAAGTTGTGTGGTCTATATTCCAGCAGGGTTAATCGGTGTCTAGACGCCAGGTGCAGGGTTTAAGTCCTCTGTCTAGGTACCAGCAGGGTTATAATGCATGTGTCTAAAGCAGTTATAGTGCAAATGGTACATCTGGTCTATGACCCCGAGCCAGGTTAAAGTCTGTGGTTCCCTATACCAGCCGATGCGTAGTCGTGTGCTATACCAGAAAAGTTGACGGTCTGTAAAACGTGTATAAACAGGGTTAGTCCTGTCTATACCAGGCGGTAATAGTTCTATACCAAGGCGAGGTTAGTCTGTGTCTATACTAAAGGCTCAGGGTTAGTCTGTGGTCTATACCAGCAGGGTTAGTCTGTGTCTATACCAGCAGGTTAATCTGTGTCGTATACCACACGGGTTTAGTCTGTGTTTATACTCAGCAGGGTATCGTGTATTACCCAGCTGGCAGGGTGAGTCTGTGTTCATACCAGCATGGCGTAGTCTGTATCTTACCAGGCAAGGTGAGTCTGTCCTTATACCAGCAGGGTAATTGTGTGACTACCAGCAGGTTAAGTCTGTGTCTATACCAGCAGGGATTAGTCGTGTCTATTACAGCAGGTTAGTTCGAACGCAGGTTCTGTGTCTATCCAGCAGGGTTAGTCCTGTTGTTATACAGCGTAGCGTGCAAGTGGTTAGTCTGTATACAGCAGGGTTAGTTTGTTCATACGCAGGTCTTGTTGAATCGCAGGGGTTAGTCTGTGTCTATATCAGCAGGGTTAGTTAAATGTGTCTATACTTTTTCTAGGCATATGTATAGTATGTGTCTATACCAGCAGGGTAGTCTTGTCTATACAGCAGGGTTATGTCCGTGTCTTATATCCTTAGTCAGGGTTAGTCTGGTCTATACCAGCAGGTTTAGTCTGTGGTCTATACCAGCAGGGTCATGTGTGCTATACAGAGCAGGGTCAGTGGTGTCCCCTATACCAGCCAAGGTTAGTCTTCCTATACCAGCAGGGGTTTATCGGGCTAACCATCAGCAAGGGTATTGGGTTCTATACGAGCAGGGTTAGTCTGTCATACCAGGCAAGGTATTCGTTTCTATACAAAGCAGGTTATTGTGTGTCTATACCAGCAGGTTAGTTGTCTGTCTATACCAGCAGTGTAGTCTGTGTCTATACCAGCAGGTCTAGTCTGTATCTAGACCAGCAGGGTCAGTGTGTGTCTATACCAGCAGGGGTAGGTGTGTGTCTTAAGCCAGCAGGGTTAGTCCTCGTCTATACCAGCAAGGGTCAGTGTGTTGTCTATACCAGCAGGGTTAGTCTGGTTAATACCAGCAGGGTTAGTCGTGTCTATACAGCAGGGTTAGCCTGTGTCTATACCAGCTAGGTGTCAGTGTGTTCATACCCAAGCAGGGAGTCTGTCTATACCAGGCACGGGTAGGTTCTGTACTATACCGCAAGGTTAGGTCTGTGTCAACCAGCAGGTTAGTCTGTTGTCTAATACAGCAGGGTTAGAGTCTGTGTCGCTATATCCAGCAGTGGTCAGTGTGTCATATCAGCAACGGTGAGTCTGTCTAATACCAAGCAGGTTAGTCTGTATCTATACCAGCCAGGGTGAGTCGGTGTCTATACCAGCAAAGGGTAGTCGGGCTATACCACGAGGGGTAGTCACTGTATTCTATACCAAGCAGGGTTAGTCTGTGTCTAAACTAGCAGGTTAGTCTTGGTGTCATACCAGCAGGTTAGTCTGTGTCTATACCAGCAGGGTTAGTTCTGTCTATACCCAGCAGGGTTAGTCGTGTTCTATACCAGCAAGGGTTAGTACTGTGTCTATACCAGCAGGAGGTTAGTCTGTGTCCTCATACCAGCAGGTTAAGTCTGTGTCTATACCCAGCAGGGTTAAGTCTGTACTATACCAGCAGGGTTAGTCTGGGCTATACCAGCTGGGTTAGTCCGTGTCCTCATACACAGGCAGGGTTAGTTCCTGTGTCTCTGTGTCTATACCAGCAGGGTTAGTCTGTGTCTATACCAGCAGGGTTAGTCTGTCTATACCAGCAGGGTCAGTCTGTGTCTATACCAGCAGGGTTAGTCTGTCTATACCAGCAGGGTTAGTCTGTCTATACCAGCAGGGTTAGTCTGTGTCTATACCAGCAGGGTTAGTCTGTGTCTATACCAGCAGGGTTAATCTGTGTCTATACCAGCAGGGTTAGTCTGTCTATACCAGCAGGGTTAATCTGTGTCTATACCAGCAGGGTTAGTCTGTGTCTATACCAGCAGGGTTA
>NW_019944731.1:55603-62121 GCF_002910315.2 Salvelinus sp. IW2-2015
GAGTTTGTCAGTATACCAGCAGGGTTAAGTCGCTATACAGCAGGGTTAGTCTTGTTTCCAGCAGGTTATTGTTTTTTACAGCGGTTGTCTGGTCTATCAGTACGTTAGTAGTTAGTCTTTCAGCAGGAGATTATGTGTGTCATACCAGCAGGTTAGTCGTCCTTACCAGCAGGTTTGTCTGTGTCTATACCCAGCAGGTTAGTCTGTTTTCGCAGGAAGTGTGTCTACTACCACAGGTCATTGTTTACGGTAGTCGTCTATACCAGCAGGGTCAGGTGTGCAAAGGGAGTTGTTACGGCAGTTTTTGTTATACCAGCAGGGTTAGTCTGTCTATACCAGCAGGCGTTAGTTGTGTGTCTATACAGCAGGGTTAGCTGGTCTATACAAGGGTTGTCTGTCTATACCAGCGGGTTAGTGTGTCTATACAAGCAGGGTTAGTGGTCCACAGTAGTGTACTTCTATACCAGCAGGTTAGTCTGTGTCTATACCAGCAGGGTTAGTCTGTGTCATACCAGCAGGGTAGTCTAGCTGTCTATACCAGCCAGGGTTAGTCGTGTCGTATACCAGCAGGGTTAGTCTGTGTCATACTATACAGGGCTAGTCTGTGTCTATACCAGCAGGAGTTTAGCTGTCTATACAGCAGTTATCTGTGTCTATACCAGCAGGGTAATCATGTCGTATTACCAGCAGGGTTAGTCTGTGTCTATACCAGCAGGGTTAGTCGTGTTCTATACAGCAGGGTAATCTGGTGTCTATACCAGCAGGGTTAGTCTGTGTCTATACAGCATGAGCAGGATTATGTGTGCTGTGTTGTCTATACCAGCAGGGTTAGTCTGTGTCTATACACAGGTAGTCGTCTATACCACAGGTTAGTCTGTCGTACCACAGTGTAGCTGTTTGTATACCAGCAGGGTCAGGTCGTCTAACCAAGTTAGTGGTGTCTATACGCACGCAGGGTTAGTGTATCTCATACCAGCGAGGGTTAGTCTGTCATTTACTAGCAGGGTCAGTCTGTGTCTATACCAGCAGGGTTAGTCTGTGTCAATACCAGCAGGTTAGTTTCGTGTATCTATACCAGCAGGTTAGTCTTCTATACCACAGGCAGTCTGGTCTATACAGCAGGGTTAGTCTGTGTCTATACCAGCAGGGTTAATCTGTGTCTATACACAGCAGGTTAGTCTGTCTATACCAGCAGGGTTAATCTGTGTCTAAACAGCAGGGTTAGTCTGTGTCACGTATCGATATACCAGCAGGGTTAGTCTGTCTATACCAGCAGCGGTTAATCTGTGTCTTACCAGCAGGGTTAGTCTGTGTCTATACCAGCAGGGTTACTCTGTCATACCAGCAGGCAGTCGTTCTATACCAGCAGGTAGTTATCCAGCGTATTCTGTCTATACCAGCAGAGCGTGTATCATTAACCAGCAGGTTAATCTGTGTCTATACCAGCAGGTTAGTCTGTGTCTTTAGTGCTGAGCGATTTAACCAAAATTCAGTTCTTTTATTTTGTTCTTAAAAGAATTGACCAATGTTGGCTCAATTTTTTTGAATTCAATGACTACAATACAAATAATCCATTGCGTTTGTACTTGCCTGAGATGGAGTGATTAGAGAAGGATTAGCAGTTGCTTCACAAGGTATCTCTAACTGAAAATACATGATCCATTTATCGATAGTTGGTATCACAAGTCATGTAAATATGCCCTTATCTTGATTTGAAGAACTACTAAAATAGTGATTTTGTCAGACAGCAGCTCTATAGAGATAGTTGATACTCAGACACAGCTCTATAGAATGAATGATGACTCAGACAGCAGCTCTATAGAGATGGAATGATGACTCAGACAGCAGCTCTATAGAGATGAGATGATGACTCAGACAGCAGCTCTATAGAGATAAGAGACTCAGACAGCAGCTCATAGAGAGATAATGACTCACAGCACTCTATAGAGATGATGACTCAGACAGCAGCTCTATATGAGATGATGACCCAGACACAGCCTCTATAGAGATAGATGATGACTCAGACAGCAGCTCTATGAGAATGAGATGATGACTGCAGACAGCCAGCTCTATAGAGATGAGATGATGACTCAGACAGCAGCTCTATAATGAGATGATGATGACTCAGACAGCAGCTCTATAGAGATGAGACGATGACTCAGACAGCAGCTCTATAGAGATGAGATGATGACTCAGACAGCAGCTCTATAGAGATGAGATGATGACTCAGACAGCAGTGCATAGTGCATTTAATGTCTAAAAATACTAATCAAACCTAAACCGAACCGACCTCAAAAAGCTTGAAATGCTCAGCACTAGTGTCGATACGATTTAGTTTAGTTATAATTTAATTGTTTTATCGAGGTAATTCATTGATAAATCAGCTTCTGTTCAGCCAATTTGCTACGCTATTGTTTTGGCTGAGAGCCCCTCTGTCCAAGCTTCAATTGAGTAGATTTCTCAAGACCCCCGGGGGTATCGGGTTACATATCCACAGCCATTGTACGCTCGTGAGTCCCGCTTTAACACTCATTCGCTCGTCTGACTGTCCGTCAATTTGTGTCAGAACGGTACATCACATCCTGAAAGCTGAGAGTCTCCCGCCGCCCTAAAGTAGTCCCATGATTCTACGACAAACAGAAATGCTTTGATATAGAATCAAATTTAAAAAATGTTTACACAAATTGTAGATGTGAAAGAAAACCACTTTGTGTTCATTTACAGATGGACAAACTTTATATGAAATGAAAGCTGAGATCGTAACTAATTTGTAGCATTGCTTGCCAACTCTGTGATTACAAGGGGAAAGAGAACAATGAATGAGGTCAGTGCATCAGGAAATTAGGCCGATTTGTTATATAAAATCTTATAGCATATCAACTGTAAAAGTTGATTGTGAGTATATGTAGATCACAAAAATAGCTTCTTTGTCAGACTCCCGCCGAAGTTGGCTCTCCTGCCTGTTCGGGCGGCGCTCGGCGGTCGTCGTCACCAGTCTACTAGCCACCACCGATCCCTTTTCCTTTTCCTTTTTCTGTTTGTTTTGTCTTATTAGTTGCACCTGTGTCTAATTGTGTTTTCCTGATGGGCTTCCTTATTGAAGTCTAGTAAACCCGCCCTTGTTTTGTGCGGGATTCATTTTGTGTTACGCGTTGTGTCGTTGGGTTGGTTAGTGCTCTGGACCGTGTACCCTGTGTTTTGGGTTGGTCAGTATTTTCGCGCCCTGTGTTTTTTGGGGCATTGTATTTTGGTGCCAGATTAAAGTGCACTTTTCCCTTTGGAACTCTCTGCTCTCTGTGCCTGATTCTTACCCAGTCAATTCGTGACATTCTTCGCAAAGAGCAATTTCTCAAGTAACAATTTTACTAGGACTGTCTGGGAGTGATCTGAGTGGGGGAAACGGAAAACGAACTGTTATTGGCAGAGGTTTGGAACCAGTCAGGCCGAAACTCCATCCCACCAAAACAGGCTGAAATTTCAGGCGGTCTTTTCAAACAGATCTTACACTGAAAGTGCATCATACTGTAATTTTCCCATTTTCACAGTATTATTCCAACATCATAGTGTGGAAAAATATATGAAACACAGGGAAATCTCGTTTTTGAGTGCACTGGGCCTTTCACATTAACAACCAGTCTAGGTAATAGTGTATGGTTTAATGGGATGGTTAGGTGTATTTATTTGTATTTTATTATTATTTTAACCTTTATTTACAGGATTGGTGGGTCCCCCTCGGGACGGTTGAGCTAACGTAGGATAATGTGATTAGCATGAGGTTGTAAGTAACAAGAATATTTCCCAGGACATAGACATATCTGATATTGGCAGGAAGCTTAAATTCTTGTTAATCTAACTGCACTGTTCAATGTACAGTAGCTTTTACAATTAAATAATACCAAGCTATTGTTTGAGGAGAGTGCACAGTTATGAACTTGAAAAGTTATTATTAAACCAATTAGGCACATTTGGGTAGACATGATACAAATGTTTTAACAAAAATTAAATGGTTGATTGAATCAGTCTAAAACTTTGCACATACACTGCTGCCATCTAGTGGCCAAAATCTAAATTGCACCTGGGCTGGAATAATACATTATGGCCTTTCTCTTTTCAAATGGTATCAAGAATATGCATATCCTTGATTCAGGTCCTGAACTACAGGCAGTTAGATTTGGGTATGTCATTTTAGGCGAAAATGTTTAAAAAAAGGGTATGATCCCTTAACTAGGCAAGTCAGTTAAGAACAAATTCTTATTTACAATGACGGCCTACCAAATGGCAAAAGGCCTCCTGCGGGGACGAGGGCTGGGATTAAAAATAAATGTAATAAAAATATAGGACCAAACACACATCACGACAAGAGAGACACCACAACACTACATAAAGAGAGACCTAAGACAACAACACAGCAAGGCAGCAACACATGTCAACACAGCATGTAGCAACACGGCATGGTAGCAACACAGCATGGTAGCAACACAACATAGTCATAGTCTGTTCTCTCTGCTACCGCACGGCAAGCGGTGCAGGCGCGCCAAGTCGAGGTCCAAAAGGTTTCTTAACAGCTTCTACCCCCAAGCCATGAGACTCCTGAACATCTAATCAAATGTCTACACAGACTATTTGTATCCCCCTCCTTTATGCTGCTGCTACTCTCTGTTTATTATCTATGCATAGTCACTTTAACTCTACCTACATGTACATATTACCTCAATTACCTCAACTAACCGGTGCACCCGCGTATTGACTCTGTACCGTTTTCCACCTGTATATAGCCTTGCTTTTTATTTTACTGATGCTGTTTAATTATTTGTTATCTTAATTTTTTACTTAACACTAATTATTTATTTATTTTAAATGTCTTAACTTCTTAAAGCATTGTTGGTTAAGGTCTTGTAAGTAAGCATTTCACCTGTTGTATTTGGCTCATGTGACAAATACAATTTGATTTGATTTGACAAGGCAGAAGCACAAAACATGGTACAAACATTATTGGGCACAGACAACACCACAAAGGGCAAGAAGGTAGAGACAACAATACATCATGCAAAGCAGCCACAACTGTGTGTATAGTTGAGTGAGACGGATAGGGTGTAACTCCAGTGTAACTCTGTGTGTAGGCTTGCAAAATTCCGCTAAGTTATCCAAAAGTTTTTTCAGAATTCCTGGTCGGAAGATTCTCGGAAGGTTGGAATGTGCAGGGAATCTAGAACGTTGTGAAAGTTCCAATAAACGTGAATCATGTAACTGAATGTCTGTATCTGATCTTCCAGTCTAGATGTGATTGCATGCATGGTTGGGAGGGCTCTACCCCGTCCTCCGGCTGTACCCTGAAGAATGTATGTTATGACACCACCTGCCACACCAACGTCCGCTGTGAGACCGGCCTGGACGGATACCCCAGGTGGGTCAACCAATCAATCAACCAACTAATCAACCAATCAAATCAAATGTTAAACCCTTTTTACATCTGCATTTGTCACAAAACGCTTTACAGATACCCAGCGTAAAACCCCAAAGAGCAAGCAATTCAGAGACAGAAGCCAAAGTGGCCAGGAAACCTAGAAAGAAACCTATAAACCTGGTCACTGTCCTCACAAGAAGAATATTGTAACCCAGGTAGGGTTATAGTAGAATTCTGGTAACTTTCCCAAAAATCACAGGTTTCCCAGAAATCCTGGGTGGAAGTTTCCTGGCATCAGAAAGGGAATAAGGAGAAGGAAATCTGGGAATCCTCATGGGAATTTGGGGAATGTTACTGGAATTTTGCAACTTTAAACTCAGGCGTGATCTGGCCAACTCTCCTCCTGGAGGGCTGCTAGATCTGCAGGGTTTTGCTCCAGACCTGCTCTAACACAACTGATTCAGCTAATCAAGGATCCGATGAGCAGCTAAATAGTAGAACAAGGTGTGTTAGAGTAGGGCTGGAGCAAAACCCTGAGCACACCCAGTATGTAAGGGTTGCGGAACTGGTGGCCGTGAAGTCAGACGCAGGAGAGCAGAAATAGGGAATAGTCGGAGCAGTTTAATACAAAACCCACGGCAATACAAAAATAACCTACATGGGTACAAAACCCACGGCAATACAAAAAGAACCTACATGGGTACAAAACCCACGGCAATACAAAAAGAACCTACATGGGTACAAAACCCACGCAATACAAAAAGAACCTACATGCGGACAAAACCCACGCGCCACAACGGTAACATAGCGCACAAGCACGGTACAAACTAACAATTCCACACAAGACATGGGGGAACAGAGGGTTAAATACACAACACTTAATGAGGAAATGGAAACCAGTGTGTAGGAAAACAACAAAACAAATGAAAATTAAAGTGGATCGACGATGGCTAGCAGACTGTAGCGCCGACCACCGAACACCGCCCGAACAAGGAGAGGAAACAACTTCGGTGGAAGAGCGTGACACAGTAGCTCCCTGGAGAGGGCGGACCCCCCTGTAAATCCGTGCACACCAGTTGCTCCCTGGGAGGATTTGAGAGAGATATTCTCTCTC
>NW_019944731.1:64140-74498 GCF_002910315.2 Salvelinus sp. IW2-2015
CCCCACCAACCAAGCTTATGCCCTCCTCAGCTCAAAGTGTTTAGCAAGAGAATAAAGTGTACTAGGTGCTGTAGAATGTGTACTGGTGTGTATAAAATGTGTACTAGGTGTTGTATAAATGTGTACTCAGGTGGTATAATGTGTTACTAGGTGTGTATAATGCTGTACTAAGGTGTGTATAAATGTTGTACGAAATTCCACGACCTTTCCAGGAATCCTGGTTGGATGATTGCTGGATTTTAAAAGGGAATGACTCGGCAAAACTGTGAATCTCCAACCAGTATCTTTGGAAAACCAGGGAATTCTCTGGGAAAAATGTACTCGAATGGTTGCAGCGCTCTAGAGATGCAGCCCAGGCTTTTACTGACTCCACCTCGTCCTGTCCGTCCATCCTCCTCAGGGCGTGACCGACGAGTCTGTCGTGTCAACTTACCTTGCTGGGGTCAGCTACCTGTATAAAAGCCTGGGTAGAACCGACCGTCTATACTGCAAGTGCCACACCAACTCAGGTTCAAACCCAATAAGGTGACTACCACACTCAGGTTTTCAAACACCCCAATAAAAGCTGGACTACAAACTTCAGTCAGGTTCAAGCCCGATAAGGTGACTACACCAATACATCTCTCAAAGCCCCCGAATAAGGTGACTTACAACTCAGGTTTCAAGCCCCATAAGGTTGACTTACAAACTCCAGGTTTTCAAGACCCATAACGGTACTACAACTCCACAGGTCAAAACCCAGAACAGGTGCACTACAACTCAGCGTTCAAGCCCCGCCCCGATAACGGTTTGACTCACAACTGCGGACAATGCGACATGTGCAAGCCCCGGCTGATCAAGCCGTCTGACTACAACTCAGGTTCAACGCCGATAAGGTACTACAACTCAGGTTCTTCAAGACCCCGTGCTAAACCAGGCTTCAAGCCCGTAAGACACAACCTCAGGTTCAAAGCCCCGTTAGGTTGCACCCTACAACGCCCAGGTTCAAACACCACATAAGGCTCTGACCTACAACTCAGTGTCAAGCCCGAAAGGTGATAACCCAGGGTCAACCGATAGCTACCAACTCCAGGTTCGCCCCCCAATAACGCTGACTACAATCGGTTTCAAGCCCAATACGGCTGACTACACTCAGTTCCCCTAATGCACCACGACCAGTACCCGATTAAGGTGACCAAAACTCACGGGGTTCACAGGCCCAACTAACCTGGTGAGAAAAACTAATATTCTCAATTCATCTGATTTCGTCTAGCACATTCATATATGTTTCATATCTTTTGGTTCAAAATACTATGTTTCAATAATCTTCAACTACAGCGATAAACTAGATCTTCTGTGACTTTTCGCCAAGATATTACAAGCATTCCTTGATTACTGAAATATTGAATGCTTTGCCGGTAAGAGTTGCAAAATGACTCATCTTATGTTTTTTCCCCGTGGAATATTCCTTGGAATCAGAAAGGAATAAGCAGGAAAATCCGACAAGCCTCCAACCAGGGATTTCTGGGATGTTTTAACAGACTTTTGTAACCCTACATATTTCTTGTCTTTTAAATCTTAATGTCCTCCATTCTTTAGGCGCTGGCATTCCTCGATGCAAAAACCATACTTACCCTTTTATAGTATCCACTTTACTCTTAGACCCGCTCCAAGGCTCATAGGGCCTCATAGGCTCATAGGGCCCTCATAGGGCCTCTAGCCTCATAGCCTCATAGGGCCTCCCCTAGGCCTCAATTAGGCTCCCATTATGGCTTCTAGCCATCAAGGGCCCCCCATAGGGCCTCATAGGGCTCTAAGGGCTCATTAGCGGAATTTCATAGGGCTCATAGGGCTCCATAGAACCTCACTAAGGGCTCAAAGCCTGGCCCCCCTCATAGGCTCATTAGGAAACTCAACGATATGGGCTCTCATCAGGTATAGGACTCAGTCAACGGGCTCATCAGGTCTAGACTCATAGGGCTCATAGGACTCATAGTGGCTACATAGGGCCATAGGGCTCCATAGGGACTCATATGGGCCTCATGACAAGGCTCACTAGGGCATAGGCGATTAAGGCCTGGCCCCCATAGGGACTCATAGGCTCATAGGCTCATATGGCTCATAGGGCTCATATAGGGCTCATAGGGCTCATAGGGCTCATAGGGCTCATAGGGATAGGGCTCATAGGGCTCATAGGGCTATATAGGAAATAGGGTGCCATTTAGAACGCAGTTTACGTGTGTTTGGTCCCACCCCCAATGTGTTTGGTCCCTCCCCCAATGTGTCTGGTCCCACCCCCAATGTATTTGGTCCCACCCCCAATGTGTCTGGTCCCACCCCCAATGTATTTGGTCCCACCCCCAATGTGGTGGTCCCACCCCCAATGTGTTTGGTCCCACCCCTAATTTGTTTTGTGTTGTTTGACAGCAATTCATATTGGTGAAGTCTCCTGAGACTCTCTACTCAGTCATCCAGCAGGACATCCCAGCAGCCAATGGGGTTATCCATATCATCGACCAGCCAATCATGCCCAGGAATATCATCCCTGACAGCCCAAAGGATGAGCAGGTGTTACCATATAATTAGAATGAGTAGTACACCTCAGCCCAGAGGTCCTCTCTACCGGTGGTTTTCCTTCGCATAGTGTTTTTAAATCCTGGTCCTGGGGGGCACATTTGAGTTTTTGCCCACAGCACTTAACACCTGATTCAAATAATCAACTCATCATTAAAGACTTGTATTAGTGTAATCAGCTGTGTAGTTGCTAGGGCAAAAACTAAAAACGTGCACTCCTTTGGGTCCCCAGAACCAGGATGAAGAAACACTACCTTAGCATTGTACTATGCTACCACTTGTGATTGGGATGATACCATAGAGTTGCATAGAGGGCCCACTTTTCACAAAACAGTGCAATTGAGGACTTTCACCATTTTGAAGTAGCCAATTGGCTGGGACTTCCTACAGTATGGGTTTAAGGAAGGATCATGTAATTCTATCAAGGTCAACAGGAGGGATCAGCCCATGAATTATGCTCATGAGAAAACATTCCATACTCTAGGTGGCAGTATGCAACCTTTCAGTTTGTTTACAGACTGTCAAATAAACTCACAGAAGTAGTAGAAGAGGAAGAAGAAATTAACTACTTTAAAATGGAGATATCCCTCCGATGCGCTGCCTATTTTCACACAGGAGCCAATTATGGCAAAGCTACAAAGATGTGCCCTCTATCAAACTCTTTAGATGATACTGACTGATCATTCTCTCACTTGAAGTTTGCTGATAAGACCATCGGGGAGATCCTGACAAAGGATGAGAAATACAACCGTTTCCTCTCGCTGGTGGACGTGAGTGAAACTCTAATGGTTTTTCACGAGATGTTTTGTTTCAGGGTTTCATATTCACAAAGAGTCTCAGAGTAGGAGTTCTGATCTAGGATCAGGTCCCTCCATGTACCATGAAATCTTATTTTATTATGATCTGAAACGATAAACTGATCCTAGATCATCCTACTATGAGTACAGGCCATGGTGGTATTCCTTCTGATGTACTTCACCTACTGATTGGACCATTCTGGCATAATGCTTCTTAAAGCATTCTGCTGCTAGGTTATAGAGAAAGGGAAAGGGGGGGTACCTAGTCCGTTGGAAAGGGGGGATACCTAGTCCGTTGGAAAGGGGGGATACCTAGTCCGTTGGAAAGGGGTAACCTAGATCTTGGAAAGGGGGATACCTAGTCCGTTGGAAAGGGGGGATACCTAGGTCCGTTGTGAAAGGGGGGATACCTAGTCCGTTGGAAAGGGGGATACCTAGTCCGTTGGAAAGGGGATACCTAGTCCGTTGAAAGGGGGTACCTAGTCCGTGGAAAGGGGGATACCTAGTCCGTTGGAAAGGGGGATACCTAGTCCGTTGGAAAGGGGGGATACCTAGTCCGTTGGAAAGGGGGATACAGTCCTTGGAAAGGGGATACCTAGTCCGTTGGAAAGGGTGGCATACCTAGTCCGTTGGAAAGGGGGATACCTAGTCCGTTGGAAAGGGGGATAACCTAGTTCCGTTGGAAAGGGGGATACCTAGTCCGTTGGAAGGGGATACCTAGTTCCGTTTGACAAGGGGATACCTAGTCCGTTGAAAGGGTATACCTGTCCGTTGAAAGGATACCTAGTCCGTTGAAAGGGGGAACCTAGTCGTGAAAGGGGGATACCTAGTCCGTTGGAAAGGGGGAACCTAGTCCGTTGTACAACTGAATGCATTCAACTAAAATGTGTCTTCTGCATTTAACCGCATTTACCTCGGTGAGGGGCGGGGACTGCCTAAATCGACGACTTGCGCCAGGCACACCGACAGATATTTACCTTGTTAGAGAGACACTAATGATAATGCCTGTCTGTCTGTCTGTCTGTCTGTCTGTCTGTCTGTCTGTCTGTCTGTCTGTCTGTCTGTCTGTCTGTCTGTCTGTCACGTCTGTACGTCTGGTCTTTCTGTCTGTCTGTCTGCTGTACTGTCTGTCTTTCGTCTGTCTGTCTGTCTGTCTGTCTGTCTTCTGTCTGTCTGTCTGTCTGTCTGTCTGTCTGTCTGTCTGTCTGTCTGTCTGTCTGGTCTGTCTGTCTTGTCTGTCTGTCTGTCTGTCTGTCTGTCTGTCTGTCTGTCTGTCTGTCTGTCTGTCTGTCTGTCTGTCTGTCTGTCTGTCTGTCTTTCAGAACTGTGGGACTACTCTGCCTCTGAGAGGTCCTGGTCCTCTCACTGTGTTCGTCCCGACCAACGATGCTGTGGACAAGTTCAGAGACGGCAGGCTGATATATATGCTGTACCACGTGAGTACTAATACTATACTATATACATGTATGCTGTACCACGTGAGTACTACCGTGTACTGCTGTACAGTGCATTCGGAAATTACTCAGACCCCTTCCCTTTTTCCACATTTTGTTACTTTACAGCTTTATTCTAAAATGGATTAAAGAATTGTTTCCTTCATCAATCTACACACAATACCCCATAATGACATCACAATACCCCATAATGACAAAGTGAAAAAGGATTTTTTGAATTTTTTACAAATGTATTTAAAAAGAAAACAGAATTACCTTATTTACGTAAGTATTCAGACCCTTTGCTTTGAGAAATTGATCTCAGGTGCATCCTGTTTCCATTGATCATCCTTGAGATGTTTCCACAACTTGATTGGAGTCCACCTGTGGTAAATTCAATTGATTGGACATGATTTGGAAAGGCACACACCTGTCTATCTATATAAGGTCCCACAGTTGACAGTGCATGTCAGAGCGAAAACCAAGCCACGATTGTACCAAAAAAAGGCTGCAGAATTGAAGGTCCCCAAGAACACAGTGGCCTCCATCATTCTTAAATGGAAGAAGTTTGGAACCACCAAGACACTTCCTAGAGCTGGCCGCCCGGCCAAACTGAGCAATCAGGGGAGAAGGTCATAGGTCAGGGAGGTGACCAAGAACCCAATGGTCACTGACAGAGCTCCAGAGTTCCTCTGTGGAGATGGGAGAACCTTCCAGAAGGACAACCATCTCTGCAGCACTCCACCAATCAGGCCTTTATGGTAGAGTGGACAGACTGAAGCCACTCCTCAGTATAAGGCACATGACAGACCTCTTGGAGTTTGCCAAAAGGCACCTAAAGACTCTCAGACCATGAGAAACAAGATTCTCTGGTCTGATGAAACCAAGATTGAACACTTTGACCTAAATGCCAAGTGTCACGTCTGGAGGAAACCTGGCACCATCCCTACGGTGAAGCATGGTGATGGCAGCATCATGCTATGAGGATGTTTTTCAGCGGCAGGGACTGGGAGACTAGTCAGGATCGAGGGAAAGATGAACGGAGCAAAGTACAGAGAGATCCTTGATGAAAACCTGCTCCAGAGCGCTCAGGACCTCAATCTGGGGCGAAGGTTGACCTTCCAACAGGACAACGACCCCAAGCACACAGCCAATACAACGCAGTAGTGGCTTCGGGACAGGTCTCTGAATGTCTTTGAGTGGCCCAGCCAAAGCTCAAACATCGCTGGAGAGACCTGAAAATAGCTGTGCAGCGACGCACCCCATCCAACCTGACAGAGCTTGAGGCTCGAGACATCTCGAGGCTGTAATCGCTGCCAAAGGCGCTTTAACAAAGTACTGAGTAAAGGGTCTGAAAACTTATGTAAATCTAATATTTCAGTTTATTTTATTTTATAAATTAGCAAAAATGTCAAAACTTGTTTTTGCTTTGTCATTATTGTGTATTGTGTGTAGATTGAGGGGAAAAACACAATTTAATTAATTTTAGAATAAGGCTGTATCGTAACAAAATGTGGAAAAAGTCAAGGGGTCTGAATACTTCCCGAAAGCACTGTATATCTTGATATAGATGCTATATCATATACTACTACTATAGATGCTGTATCATTTACTACTACTACAGATGCTATATCATTTACTACTACTATAGATGCTGTATCATATACTACTACTATAGATGCTATATCATATACTACTACTATAGATGCTATATCATAATCATATACTACTACTATAGATGCTATATCAGTACTACTACTATAGATGCTGGATCATATACTACGACTATAGTGCTATATCATATACTACTACTATTAGATGCTATATCATATACTACTACTATAGATGGCTATATCATTACTACCTACTATAAGATTTAATCATATACTACTACTATAGGGATGCCTATATCATTACTACTCTATAGATGCTGTATCATATAACTGACTTACTATACGATGCTTAATCATTTACTACACTTATAGGCTATATCATATACTTACTACTATAGATGCTATATCCTTTTACACTACTATAGATGCTGTATCATTACTACTACTATAGATGCTATATCATTTACACAAAAGAATACTATAGATGCTATATCATTATTACTACTACTATGATGCTATATCAGATAGCTACTACTATAGATGCTATATCATATACTACTACTATAGATGCTATATCATTTACTACTACTAAGATGCGTATCATATTACTTACTAACTATAGATGCTATATCATATACTAACACTATAGATGCTATTATACTATATATACAATTTTCGAAAGTAATACAATATAAAGGTAATACGGTGTCATTTGGGAAGACAGAAATTTTAACTCCCAGTAATGAGAAAATAATTTGAAGGGAAATCGCAGTAATGGAATAACAGTGAAGCCTTCACCCTACAGTATTCCCAGTTGACCCTACAGTATTCCCACTGACCCTACAGTATGCCCAGTGACCCTACAGTATCCACAGTGAACCCTACAGTATTCCCAGTGACCCTACAGTATTCCCAGACCATGCAGTATTCCCAGGACCATGGCATTCCATGACCATACAGTATTCCACTACCCTAAACCAGTATTCCCACTACCCTACAGTATTCCCAGTGGACCATGCAGTATTCCACTACCATTGCAGTATCCCACGTGACGCTACAGTACCCTCAGTGACCCTACAGTATGCCCAGGACCATAACAGTATTCCCAGTGGACCATGCAGTATTCCCACTGACCATCAGTATTCCCACTGACCTACCATACCCTCAGTACCCTACATTATTCCCAGTACCATACAGTATTTCCACTGACCCTACAGTATTCCCAGGACCATACAGTATTCCCATTGCCCTACAGTATTCCCACTGACCCTACAGTATTCCCAGTGACCCTACAGTATTTCCCAGTGACCCTAACAGTATTCCAGTGACCATGCCAGATATTCCCAGTGACCCCTACAGTAGTCCAGGACCATACAGTATTCCCAGTGACCCTACAGTATTCCCACTGACCCTACAGTATTCCCAGTGACCCTACAGTATTCCCAGTGACCCTACAGTATTCCAGTTGAAACCATGCAGTTTCCCAGTGACCATGCAGTATTCCCAGTGACAATGCAGTATTCCCAGTGACCCTACATAGTCCCAGCTGACCCTACAGTATTCCAGTGACCCTACAGATTCCCACTGACCCTACAGTAATTCCCAGTGGACCTACAGTATTCCCAGTGACCATGCAGCTATTCCCAGTGACCTTACAGTATTCCCAGTGACAGTTGCCAGTATCCAGTACCCTACATGATTCCCAGTGACCTACAGTTATCCCATGACCATGCAGTATTCCCAGTGACCCTACAATCTCCCAGGACAATACAGTATTCCCAGACCCTACAGTATTCCCAGTGGACCCATACAGTCATCCATGACCCTACAGTATATCCCAAGTGACCCTACTGTAATTCCCAGGGACTCTACAGACTCCCAGTGACTCTACAGCTACTCCAGTTGACCATAAACAGTATTTCCCAGTGATCCTACAGTATTCCCAGTGCTTCTACAGTACTCCAGTACTCTACTTACTCCCAGGTACCATACCAGTATCCCAGTATCCTACAGTATCCCCAGTGCACTCTACAGTATTCCCAAGTGACCCTACAGATTCCCAGCTGACCCTACAGTTTATTCCCAGTGACCCTACAGTATCCCACTGACCCTACAGTACCCTCAGTGACCCTACAGTATTCCAGTGACCATACGTTTATTTCCAGTGACAAATGCAGTATCCCACTGACCATGCAGTATTCCCACTGACCATGCAGTATTCCACTGACCCTACAGTACCCTCCAGTGACCCTGAACAGTATTCCAGATGACATACAGTATTCCCACTACCCTACAGATTCCCAGTGACCATACAGTATTCCCAGTGACCCTACAGTATTCCCAACTGACCCTACAGTATTGCCATGACCCTACAGTATTCCCAGTGGGACCCTACAGATTCCCAGTGACCATGCAAGTATCCCAGTGACCATGCAGTATCCCAGTGACCATGCAGTTCCCATGACCATACCATATTCCCAGGACAGGCCAGTATTCCCATGACCCTACAGTTATCCAGTGGACCCTACAGTATTCCCACTGACCCTACGTATTCCACTGACCCTACAGTATCCCAGTACCCTACAGTATTCCCAGTGACCATGCAGTATTCCCAGTGACCTTACAGTATTCCCAGTAAGTGCAGTATTCAACCAGTGACCCTACAATGTTCCCAGTGACCCTAAGTTATTCCCATGGACCATGCAGTATTCCCAGTGACCCTACAGACTCCAGTGACAATACAGTATTCCAGGCGACCCTACAGTATCCAGTGACCCTACAGTATTCCAGTGACCCTACAGTATTCCAGTGACCCTATGTATTCCAGGACTCTTACAGTACTCCCAGTGACTCTACAGTACTTCCCAGTGACCATACAGTATTCCCGTGATCCTACATATTTCCCAGTGACTCTACAGTACTGCCCAGTGACTCTACAGTACTCCCAAGTGGACCATACAGTAATTCCAGTGATCCTACAGTAGTCCAGTGACTCTACAGTTGCCCAGGTGACCACATAATTCCCAGTGACCTACCAGTATTAAAACCAGGACCCTACAGTATTCCCCAGTACTCACAGTATTTCCCTCAGTGACCCTACATATTCCCATGACCATGCAGTATTCCCAGTGACCTTACAGTATTCCCAGTAAACAATGCAGTATTTCCTAGTGACCATGCAAGTATTCTCAGACCATGCATGTTATTCCCATGACCCTACAGTATTCCCATGACCATGCAGATTCCCAGGACCCTACAGCACTCCCAGTGACATACAGTATTCCCAGGACCCTTACAGTATTCCCAGTGACAACCTAACAGAATTTCCAGTGACCCTACAGTATTCCCAGTGACTTCTACCATACTCCCAGTGACTCTACAGTACTCCAGTGACCATACAGTATTCCCAGTGATCCTACAGTATTCCCAGTGACTCACAGTATTCCCAGTACCCTACAGTAGTCCCAGTGACCCTGCAGTTATTCCCAGTGCACCTACAGTATTTCCAGTGACCATGCAGTATTTCCACGTGACCATTGCTATCCCAGTTGACTCTACAGTACCCTCAGTATCCTACAGTATTCCAAGTGAACTCTACAGTATTCCAGTGACCCTACAGTATTCCAGGACTCTACAGTATTCCAGTAACCTACGGTTTTTCCCAGTACCACTACAGTTATTCCCAGTGACCATAAGTTTCCATTGACCCTACAGTATTCCCAGGACCATACCAGTATTCCCAGTGACCCTACGGTTTTCCCAGTACCCTACGGTTTCCCAGTGACCCTACGTATTCCCAGTGACCATACAGTATTCCATGACCATACAGTTTTTCCATACCCTTACAGTATTCCCAGTGAACCCTACAGTATTTCCCAGTGACCTACGGTTTTCCCATGACCCTACGTTTTCCCAGTGACCCTACGGTTTTCCCCATGACCCTACGGTGATTCCAGTGACCC
>NW_019944731.1:79128-85915 GCF_002910315.2 Salvelinus sp. IW2-2015
ATAGGGCCCTGGTCAAACAGTATACTGCACCCTATCTCTATAGCGCCCTGGTCAACAGTAGTACTACCCCTATTTCTCTATAGGGCCTGGTCAACAGTAGTACTACACCCTATTCTATAATAGGCCTGGGTCACAGTATACTACACCCCTATTCTATATAGCCCTGGTTCAACAGTATTACTACACCCCTATTCTCCTATAGGGCCCTGGTCAACAGTAGTACTACACCCATTCTCAATAGGGCCCCGGTCAACAGTAGTACTACACCCTATTCTCTATAGGGCCCTGGTCAACAGGTAGTACTACACCCTATTCTCTATAGGCCCTGGTCAACAGTAGTAACTACACCCCTATTCGCGTATAGGGGCCCTGGTCAACACAGTAACTACACCCTATTCTCTATAGGCCCTTGGTCAACAGTAGGGGTTACTACAACCCTACTCTATAGGGCCCTGGTCAACAGAATAGGGGGTACTACACCCTATTCTTCTATAAGGCCCTGCGTCGACAGTAGTTACTACACCCTATTTCTCTATAGGCCCTGGTCAACAGTATTACTACACCCTATTCCTCATTTATAGGCCTGGTCAACAGTAGTACTACACCCTATTCTATATAGGGCCTGGTCAACAGTAGTAACTAACACCCTATTTCTCTATTAGGGCCTGGTTCAACAGTAAGTACTGCACCCTATTCTTCTATAGGGCCCTGGTCAACAGTAGTAACTACACCCTATTCTCTATAGGGCCTGGTCAACAAGTAGATACTTAACCCTACTTCTATATAGGCCCTGCGTCAAACAGTTAGTACTACACCCCTATCTCTATATGGGCCCTGGTCAAAACAGTTAGTACTACCCACCCTATTCTCTATAGGCCCTGGTCAACAGTAGTACTACCACCCTATTCTCTATAGGGCCCTGCGTCAACAGTAGTACTACACCCTATTCTCTATAGGCCCTGGTCAACAGTATACTTGCCACCCTATTCTCTATAGGGCCCTGCCTCAACAGTAGTACTGACACCCTATTCTCTATAGGCCCTGTCGTCAACAGTAGTACTACACCCTATTCTCTTATAGGCCCTGGGTCAAACAGTAGTACTACACCCTATTCTCTATAGGCCTGCCGTCAACAGTAGTACTACACCCTATTCTCTATAGGCCCTTGGTCAACAGTAGTACTACACCCTATCTCTATAGGGCCCTGGTCAACAGTAGGTACTACACCCTATTCTCTATAGGCCCTGCTCAAAACAGTAGTACTACACCCTATTCTCTATTAGGACCTGGTCAACATAGTACTACACCCTATTCTCTATAGGCCCTTGGTCAACAGTAGTCACTACACCCTATTTCTCTATAGGCCCTGGTCAAACAGTAGTACTACACCCTATTTCTCTATAGGCCCTGGTCAACAGTAGTACTACACCCTATTCTCTATAGGACCCTGGGTTCAACAGTAGGGTACTACACCTATTCTATATAGGCCTGGTCAACAGTAGTACTGCACCCTATTCTCTATAGGGCCTTGGTCAACAGTAGTACTGCACCCTATTCTCTATAGGCCCTGCGTCAACAAGTAGTAACTACAACCCTATTTCTATATAGGCCCTGTCGTCACAGTAGTACCACACCCTATTCTCTATAGCCCTGAGTCAAAACAAGTAGTACTACCAAACCCTATTTCTAATATAGGGCCCTGGTAACAGTAGTACTACACCCTATTCTTCTATAGGCCCTGGTCAACATTAGTACCACACCCTATTTCTCTATAGGGCCCTGGTCAAAACAGTAGTACTACACCCTATTCTCTATAGGCCCTGAGTCAACAGAGTACTACACCCTATTCTATAAGGCCCTGGTCAACAGTCAGTACTACACCCTATCTCTATAGGCCCTGGTCAAACATATAGTGACTACACCCTATTCCTCTATAGGGCCCTGGTCAACAGTAGTACCCACACCCTATTCTCGTATAGGGCCCTGGTCAACATAGTACTACACCCTATTCTCTATAAGGCCCTGGTCCTCCAACAAGTAGTACTACACCCTATTTCCTATAATAGGCCCTGGTTCAACAGTAGTACCACACCCTATTCTCTATTAGGCCCTTGGCGTCAACAGTAGTACTAAACCCTATTCTCTATAGGGCCCTGGTCAACAGTTAGTTACTTACACCCTATTCTCATATAGGCCTGGTCAACAGTAGTACTACACCCTATCTCTTATAGGCCTTGGTCAACAGTAGTACTACCCCTATTCCTATAGCGGCCCTGCAGTCAACAGGTAGTACTACACCCACTATTTCTATTAGGCCCTGGTCAACAGTAGTACACACCCTTATTCTCTGTAGGGGCCCTGGTCAACCAGTAGTTTACTACACCCTATCTCTGTAGGCCCTGGTCACACCGTAGTACTACACCCTATTCTCTATAGGCCCTGGTCAACAGTAGTACTTACAACCCTATTTCTCTATAGGCCCTGGTCAACAGTTAGAACTACACCCTATTCTCTATAGGCCCTGGTCAACAGTAGTACTACACCCTATTCTCTATAGGCCTCGTCAACAGTAAGTACTACACCCCTATTCTCTATAGGGGCCCTGGTCAACAGTAGTGACTACACCTATTCTCTATAGGGCCCTGGTCAACAGTAGTACTACACCCTATTCTCTATAGGGCCCTGGTCAACAGTAGTACTACACCCAATTCTCTATAGGGCCCTGGTCAACAGTAGTACTACACCCTATTCTCCTATACGGCCCTGGTCAAACAGTAGTACTTACACCCCTATTCTCTAAGGGCCCTGGTCAACAGTAGTACTACACCCTATTCTCTAATAGGCCCTGGTCACAGTAGTACTACACCCTATTCTCTATAGGCCCTGGTTCACACAGTAGTACTACACCCTATTCTCTATAGGCCCTGGTCAACAGTAGTACTACACCCTATTCTCTATAGGGCCCTGGTCAACAGTAGTACTACACCCTATTCTCTATAGGGCCCTGGTCAACAGTACGTACTACACCCTATTCCTATAGGCCCTGGTCAACAGTAGTACTACACCCTATTTCCTTATAGGCCCTGTCAACAGTAGTACTACCACCCTATTCTCTATAGGGGCCCTGTCAAACAGTAGTACTACACCCATTCTCTATAGGCCCTGGGTCAACAGTAGTACTAGCACCCTATTCTCTATAGGGCCCTGGTCAACAGTAGTACTACACCCTATCTCTATAGGGCCCTGGTCAACAGTAGTACTACACCCTATCCTATCAGGGCCCTGGTCAACAGTAAGTACTGCACCCTATTCTCTATAGGCCCTGGTCAACAGTAGTACTACACCCTATTTCCTATAGGCCCTGGTCAACAGTAGTACTACACCCTATTCTCTATAGGGCCTGGTCAACAGTAGTACTACAACCCTATCTCTATAGGGCCCTGGTCAACAGTAGTATACACCTATTCTCTACTGTCACAAGGATACCATCGTTCATACGGCGTGTTACCCTCCTACAGACCCTATTTCATAGCCCGTAACATACTACACACCTATTCTCTACATAGGGCCTGGCAACAAGAGGTAACTACACAACTAATTCTTCTATAGGCCCTGGATCAACAGTAGTACACCAACCTATCTCTCTATAGGGCCCTGGTCAACAGTAGTACTACACCCCTATTCTCTATAGGCCCTGGTAACAGTAGTACTACACCCTATTCTCTATAGGGCCCTGGTCAACAGTAGTACTACACCCTATTCTCTATAGGCCCTGGTCAACAGTAGTACTTACACCCTATCTCTATACCTTCACGTATCACCCTATTTTATGGCCCTGGTCAACAGTTAGTACTACACCCTATTCTCTATAGGCTCTGGTCAACACAGTAGTACTACACAAAAAACCCTATTCTCTATAGGCCTGGTCAACAGTTAGTACTACATCCCATTCTCTATAGGCCCTGGTCAACAGTAGTACTAGCCCCTATTCTCTATAGGGCCCTGGTCAACAGTAGTACTACACCCTATCTCTCTATAGGGCCCTGGTACGTATTAGTACCTACACCCTTCTATATAGGCCCTGGTCAACAGTAGTACTACACCCCTATTCTCTATAAGGGCCTTTGGTCAACAGTTAGTACTAACCCTATTACTCTATAGGGCCCTGGTCAACAGTAGTCTACACCTCTTTCTCTATAGGCCCTGCGGTCACCAGTTAGTACACACCCTATTCTCTATAGGCCTGGTCAACAGTAGTACTCAACCCTATTCTCTATAGGCCCCTGGTCAACAGTAGTACTAACACCCTATTCTCTATAGGGCCCTGGTCAACAGTAGTACTAAGCCCCTATTCTCTATAGAGGGCCCTGGTCAACAGTAGCTACTACACCCTATTCCTATAGGGCCTGGTCAACAGTAGTACCTACCACCTATTCTCTTATAGGCCCTGGTCAACAGTAGTACTAACACCCTATTCTCTATAGGCCTGGTCACAGTAGTTACACACCCTATTCTTATAGGCCCGGGTCAACAGTAAGTACTACACCCTATTCACAGTAGTACTACAACCCTTATTTCTCTATAGGGCCCTGAACACCACACGACCAGGCGTTCAACAGTTGTACTACCACCCTATTCCTTATAGGGCCCTGGACAACAGTAGTACTACACCCCTATTTTTTTTTCTCTATAGCGGCCCTGCGTCAAACCAGTTAGTACTTACACCTATTCTCCTATAGGGCCCTGAGTCAACAGTAAGCCTTACTACACCCTATTCTCTATAGGGCCCTTGGTCAACAGTAGTACTACACCCTATTCTCTATAGGGCCCCTGGTCAACAAAGTAGTACTGCACCCTATTCTCTATAGGACCCTCGGTCAACAGTAGATTACTACACCCTATTCTCTAAGGGCAACTGCGTCAAACAGTAGTACTACAACCCTAATTCTCTATAGGCCCTGGTCAACAGTAGTACTACACCCATATTCTCTATAGGAGCCCTGGTCAACATTAGTACTACCACCCTATCTCTATAGGCCCCTGGTCAAACAGTAGTACTACACCCGATTCTCTATAGGGCCCTTGGTCAACCAGTAAGTACTACACCCTATTCTCTATAGGCCCTGATGTCAACAGTAGTACTACACCCTAGTTCTCTATAGGGCCCTGGTTCAACCGTAGTCCTACAACCCTATCTCTATAGGGCCTATGTCAACAGTTAAGTTACTACACCCTTATTCTCTTATAGGGCCCTGGGTCAACAGTAGTACTACACCTAATTCTCTATTAGGGCCCTGCGTCAACAGTAGTACTACACCCTATTCCTTACTAGGGCCTCTGGGGTCAACGAGTACTACCACCCTATTCTCTATAGGCCCTGGTCAACAGTAGTATACTACACCCTATTCTCTATAGGACCCTGTTCAAACAGTAGTACTACACCACCTATTCTTCATATAGGCCCTGGTCAACAGTAGTACTGCCCACCCTATTTCTATTTAGGGCCCTGGTCAACCAGTAGTACTAACACCACTATTCTCTATAGGGCGTGTCAACAGTAGTACTACACCCTATTCTCTATAGGCCCCTGGCAACAGTAGTACTACACCCCTATTCTCGTATAGGGCCCTGGTCAACAGTAGTACTACAAACCCTATTCTCTATAGGCCCTGGTCAACAGTATTACTACACCCTATTCTCCTATAGGGGCCCTGGTCAACAGCTAGTACTACACCCTATTCTCTATAGGACCCTGCCCCTGGTCAACAGTAGTACTGCACCCTATTCTCTATAGGGCCCTGGTCAACAGTAGTACTACACCCTATTCTCTATAGGGCCTGGTCAACAGTAGTACTACACCCTATTCTCTATAGGGCCCTGGTCAACAGTAGTACTACACCCTATTCTGTATATGACCCTGGACAACAGTACTGGACTAAATAGGGTGCCATTTGGGCCTTGGCCCCTGTAAAGTAGGAGGCAGCTCAGCTCAGGCTGTTTAGAGGAAAGCATTACAGCCAGCGGCTACCTGACCACATAATTACCACGAGAGGCCTACGTTTCCCATGTCTACTGTCATAATGCGCGCCGTGTGTGTGTGTGTGTTTCTGTGTGTGTGTGCCTGCTGTGTGTGTGTGTCATTATCCTCTCAGTAAGCCATGTGATCGCTCCACTCCTCCTCCTGATTGGCTGTTATCTAAATGAATCAGTGCTTTATACCAGGCCCTTGACCACATAACCACCCTGAATACTGACAGGAAGTACTGAAGGTCAGGAGCGCTCTGCCTGGTGACCCTAGAGGTCACAGAGACCTGAGCCCTGGGCTGCCAGATGGACCTGAATGAGGTCTAATGATTTAGATGACATCTGTTACACACAGCCTGCTAAACACAAACACACACACACAGACACCCAAACACACATAGACACACACTGACACAGACACACTGACACACACACGCACATACACACACATACTAACACACACTGCGGGCTAAAATAAACCACTTGTTTCAGACTGATGTGTCGGCAAGGACAGTTTGCTGCCACACATCATCCTGGTTCCAACAATAGTCAAATAAGGAATCATTAACTCCAGATAACCGTGAGGTTCCTACATCTGGAGAGATGGTTGATAGATAACCATCAGGTTCCTACATCTGGAGAGATGGTTGATGGATAACCATGATGTTCCTACATCTGGAGAGATGGTTGATAGATAACCATGATACATCTGGAGAAGATGGTTCGATAGATAACCATGAGCTTCCTACATCTGGAGAATCTC
>NW_019944731.1:93711-97733 GCF_002910315.2 Salvelinus sp. IW2-2015
AACATCTGGAGAGATGGTTGATAGAATTCATGAGGTTCCTACATCTGGAGAGATGTTGATGGATAACCATGGGTCCTACATCTGGAGAGATGGTTGATAGATAACCATGTGGTTCCTACATCTGGAGAGATGGTTGATTGATAACCATGAGGTTCCTACATCTGGAGAGATGGTTGATAGATAACCATGAGGTTTCTACATCTGGAGAGATGGTTGATAGATAACCAATGGATCCTACATCTGGAGAGATATGGTTGATGGATAACCATGAGGTTCCTACATCTGGAGAGATGGTTGATGGATAACCATGAGGTTCCTACATCTGGAGAGATGGTTGATGGATAACCACAAGGTTCTGGAGGGGTTGATATATCTAGAAAGGTAATAGTTTATTCAAGTTAACTAAATGAGTTTTGTCTTTTCATACACATACCTAATAGTCTATAGATATAGTCTGATATACGTTTAATACATTAAAGTATATCGATGTGAAGTTGATAAGTACATCTATAATGTAATAGTCTATAGATATAGTCTGATATACGTAATAGTCCACATAATGTTTGTTGATAAGTACAGTACATGTATAAGGGTAACTATGTTTATTCCAGTAATCTTCCTCTCGTCTTATTTTAGGGTTCGATTTAACGCTACCAGAAATGATCCCTTATCCCTTGAGTCTAAGACACTTGTTGATTATACGATTTCCCTTAATTAAATACTCCAATAAACATTTGTTAACAAATCCCTGACCTTAAAGAGAGCTTTGAAAAGCAACCTCCCTCCCGCCCTACTGCATGTAAAGAGAGTAATTGTCATTGGGAGACTCTCAGTTCGAGCACCATTTAAAGACCTCACATATACCTCCTCTTGAGATAAATTAGTTCTATTGATACGGATACTTATTATTTCTGTATTTTCATTCATTTAAATAAAATGAGTAAATCTTTACTTTGGTTCATAAAGAAATAGTTGATTGAAATTTATTTACATTTTACTAAATAATTAAACAAGACATTTTAACTATGTCCTATGAAACTGTTGTCATGACAAAACTAATACACATAATTATATCGCAAACTTAAATTGTTGGAATTTTATGACCCTGTAAAAAAAAAATATATATATATTTCAACCAATCTTCATATTATTTTGTTTCAAAAGATGTAAAGGTTATTTCGAGAGATTCTCCCAACTTTTCGTTGAGCCCTAAACCCACTGGTGACTTGTTTCCTTCTGGAAGGTGCAACACTGAAAATAGCAGATGAAGTAGACCAACAGAACAGATGGTTGTATCTGTTTGTTTCTATCTTAAAGGTTAAAGGTGTTTACAGGCCTCATCACACAGTCAGATGAAAGGTGTTTACAGGCCTCATCACACAGTCAGATTAAAGACGTTTACAGGCCTCATCAAAAACAGTCAGATTAAAGACGTTTACAGGCCTCATCACACAGTCAGATAAAGTGTTTACAGGCCTCATCACACAGTCAGATTAAAGCGTTTTACAGGCCTCATCACACAGTCAGATTAAAGGTGTTTACAGGCTCATCACACAGTCAGATTAAAGGTGTTTACAGGCCTCATCACACAGTCAGATGAAAGGTGTTTTACAGGCCTCATCACACAGTCAGATTAAAGATGTTTACAGGCTCATCACACAGTCAGATTAAAGTGTTTACAGGCCTCATCACACAGTCAGATTAAAGATGTTTACAGGCCTCATCACACAGTCAGATTGAAAGGTGTTTACAGGCCTCATCACACAGTCAGATTAAAGATGTTTTACAGGCGCTCATCACACAGTCAGATTTAAGGTGTTTACAGGCCTCATCACACAGTCAGATGAAAGGTGTTACAGGCCTCATCACACAGTCAGATTAAAGGTGTTTACAGCCTCATCAACACAGTCAGATGAAAGGTGTTTACAGGCCTCATCACACAGTCAGATTAAAGACGTTTACAGGCCTCATCACACAGTCAGATTAAAGACGTTTACAGGCCTCATCACACAGTCAGATTAAAGGTGTTTACAGGCCTCATCACACAGTCAGATTAAAGACGTTTACAGGCCTCATCACCAGTCAGTTAACGGTGTTTACAGGCCTCATCACACAGTCAGATTAAAGACGTTTACAGCCTCATCACACAGTCAGATTAAAGGTGTTTACAGGCCTCATCACACAGTCAGATTAAAGGTGTTTACAGGCCTCATCACACAGTCAGATTAAAGGTGTTTACAGGCTCATCACCAGTCAGATTAAAGGTGTTTTACAGGCCTCATCACACAGTCAGATTAAAGGTGTTTACAGGCCTCATCACACAGTCAGATTAAAGACGTTTACAGGCCTCATCACACAGTCAGATTAAAGGTGTTTATAGGCCTCATCACACAGTCAGATTAAAGGTGTTTACAGGCCTCATCACACAGTCAGATTGAAGGTGTTTACAGGCCTCATCACACAGTCAGATTAAAGACGTTTACAGCCTCATCCACAGTCAGATTAAAGGTGTTTATGGCATCACACAGTCAGATTAAAGGCGTTTACAGGCCTCATCACACAGTCAGATGAAAGGTGTTTATCAGGCCTCATCACACAGTCAGATTAAAGGTGTTTACAGGCCTCATCACACAGTCAGATGAAAGGGTGTTTACAGGCCTCATCACACAGTCAGATTAAGACGTTTACAGGCCTCATCACACAGTCAGATTAAGACGTTTACAGGCCTCATCACACAGTCAGATGAAAGGTGTTTACAGGCCTCATCACACAGTCAGATTAAAGACGTTTACAGGCCTCATCACACAGTCAGATTAAGTGTTTACAGGCCTCATCACACAGTCAGATTAAAGGTGTTTACAGGCCTCATCACACAGTCAGATGAAAGGTGTTTACAGGCCTCATCACACAGTCAGATTAAAGATGTTTACAGGCCTCATCACACAGTCAGATTAAAGGTGTTTACAGGCCTCATCACACGTCAGATTAAAGATGTTTACAGGCCTCATCACACAGTCAGATGAAAGGTGTTTACAGGCCTCATCACACAGTCAGATTAAGATGTTTACAGGCCTCACACACAGTAGATTAAAGGTGTTTACAGGCCTCATCACACAGTCAGATGAAAGGTGTTTACAGGCCTCATCACACAGTCAGATTAAAGACGTTTACAGGCCTCATCACACAGTCAGATTAAAGACGTTTACAGGCCTCATCACACAGTCAGATTAAAGGTGTTTACAGGCCTCATCACACAGTCAGATTAAAGTGTTACAGGCCTCATCACACAGTCAGATTAAAGGTGTTTACAGGCCTCATCACACAGTCAGATTAAAGGTGTTTACAGGCCTCATCACACAGTCAGATTAAAGACGTTTACAGGCCTCATCACACAGTCAGATTAAGGTGTTTATAGGCCTCATCACACAGTCAGATTAAAGGTGTTTACAGGCCTCATCACACAGTCAGATTGAAGGTGTTTACAGGCCTCATCACACAGTCAGATTAAAGCGTTTACAGGCCTCATCACACAGTCAGATTAAAGGTGTTTATAGGCATCACACAGTCAGATTAAAGGCGTTTACAGGCCTCATCACACAGTCAGATGAAAGGTGTTTACAGGCCTCATCACACAGTCAGATTAAAGGTGTTACAGGCCTCATCACACAGTCAGATAAAGGTGTTTACAGGCCTCATCACACAGTCAGATTAAAGGTTTACAGGCCTCATCACACAGTCAGATTAAAGACGTTTACAGGCCTCATCACACAGTCAGATTGAAAGGTGTTTACAGGCCTCATCACACAGTCAGATTAAAGCGTTTACAGGCTCATCACACAGTCAATTAAAGGTGTTTACAGGCCTCATCACACAGTCAGATTAAAGGTGTTTACAGCCTCATCACACAGTCAGATGAAAGGTGTTTACAGGGCCTCATCACACAGTCAGATTAAAGATGTTTACAGGCTCATCCACACAGTCAGATTAAAGGTTGTTTACAGGCCTCATCACACAGTCAGATT
>NW_019944731.1:100608-108855 GCF_002910315.2 Salvelinus sp. IW2-2015
TCATCACACAGTTCAAGATGAAAAGGTGTTTACAGGCCTCATCAACACAGTCAGTAAAGATTTCAAACCGGTGTATTACAGGCCTCATCACACAGTCAGATGAAAGGTGTTTATACAGGCCTCATCACACAGTCAGATTAAAGAACGTTTACAGCCTCATCACACAGTCAGATTAAAGGGTTTACAGGCCTCATCACACAGTCAGATGAAAGGGTTTACAGGCCTCATCACACAGTGCAGATTAAAGACGTTTACAGGCCTCATCACCACGTCAGATTAAAAGTGTTTACAGGCCTCATCACACAGTCAGATTTAAAAAGTGTTTACAGGCCTCATCACACAGTCAGATAAAGACAGGTTTACAGGCCTCATCACACAGTCAGATTAAAGTGTTTACAGGCCTCATCCAACAGTCAGATTAAAGGTGTTTACAGGCCTCATCACACAGTCAGATTAAAGATGTTTTACAGGCCTCATCACACAGTCAGATAAAGGTGTTTACAGGCCTCATCACACAGTCAGATTAAAGAGTTTACAGGCCTCATCACACAGTCAGATTAAAAGTGTTTACAGGCTCATCACACAGTCAGATAAGAAAAGGTGGTTTACAGGCCTCATCACACAGTCAGATTAAAGACGTTTACAGCCTCATCACACAGTCAGATTAAAGACGTTTACAGGCCTCACACACACAGTCAGATTAAAGGTGTTTACAGGCCTCATCACACAGTCAGATTAAAGGTGTTTACAGGCCTCATCACACAGTCAGATTAAAGTGTGTACAGCCTCATCACACAGTCAGATTAAAGGTGTTTACAGGCCTCATCACACAGTCAGATTAAAGACGTTTACAAGGCCTCATCACACAGTCAGATTAAAAGTGTTATAGGCCTCATCACACAGTCAGATTAAAGTGTTTACAGGCCTCATCACACAGTCAGATTGAAGGTGTTTACAGGCCTCATCACACAGTCAGATTAAAGACGTTTACAGCCTCATCACACAGTCAGATTAAAGGTGTTTATAGGCATCACACAGTCAGATTAAAGGTGTTACAGGCCTCATCACACAGTCAGATGAAAGGTGTTTACAGGCCTCATCACACAGTCAGATTAAAGGTGTTTACAGGCCTCATCACACAGTCAGATGAAAGGTGTTTACAGGCCTCATCACACAGTCAGATTAAAGACGTTTACAGGCCTCATCACACAGTCAGATTAAAGACGTTTTACAGGCCTCATCACACAGTCAGATGAAAGGTGTTTACAGGCCTCATCACACAGTCAGATTAAAGACGTTTACAGGCCTCATCACACAGTCAGATTAAAGGTGTTTACAGGCCCATCACACAGTCAGATTAAAGGTGTTTACAGGCCTCATCACACAGTCAGATGAAAGGTGTTTACAGGCCTCATCACACAGTCAGATTAAAGATGTTTACAGGCCTCATCACACAGTCAGATAAAGTGTGTTACAGGCCTCATCACACAGGCAGATTAAAGATGTTTACAGCCTCATCACACAGTCAGATGAAAGTGTGTACAGGCCTCATCACACAGTCAGATTAAAGATGTTTACAGGCCTCATCACACAGTCAGATTAAAGGTGTTTACAGGCCTCATCACACAGTCAGATGAAAGGTGTTACAGGCCTCATCACACAGTCAGATTAAAGGACGTTTACAGGCCTCATCACACAGTCAGATTAAAGACGTTTTACAGGCCTCATCACACAGTCAGATTAAAGGTGTTTACAGGCCTCATCACACAGTCAATTAAAGACGTTTACAGGCCTCATCACACAGTCAGATTAAAGGTGTTTACAGGCCTCACACACAGTCAGATTAAAGGTTTACAGCCTCATCACACAGTCAGATTAAAGGTGTTTACAGCCTCATCACACAGTCAGATTAAAGGTGTTACAGGCCTCATCACACAGCAGATTAAAGGTGTTTACAGGCCTCATCACACAGTCAGATTAAAGTGTTTACAGGCCTCATCACACAGTCAGATTAAGGTGTTTACAGGCCTCATCACACAGTCAGATTAAAGACGTTTACAGGCCTCATCACACAGTCAGATTAAAGGTGTTATAGGCCTCATCACACAGTCAGATTAAAGGTGTTTACAGGCCTCATCACACAGTCAGATTAAGGGTTTACAGGCCTCATCACACAGTCAGATTAAAGACGTTTACAGGCTCATCACACAGTCAGATTAAAGGTGTTTATAGCCTCATCACACAGTCAGAATAAGGCGTTTACAGGCCTCATCACACAGTCAGATTAAAGACGTTTACAGGCCTCATCACACAGTCAGATTAAAGGTGTTTATAGGCCTCATCACACAGTCAGATTAAAGGCGTGTTTACAGGCCTCATCACACAGTCAGATTAAAGGTGTTTACAGGCCTCATCACACAGTCAGATGAAAGGTGTTTACATGCCTCATCACACAGTCAGATTAAAAGTGTTTGCGTCCTAAAATCTTGGTTCCTCTACAGTGTGAAACTGTTATTGTAATGGTATGGGTTATAGCTAAATATAAAATAATTTTATCCGTAGGTTCTTTTCAATGTGCTACCACAATTAACATAAATGCCAAGTAACAAACATGTGACTGTATAATAAGATGTTCCCAGCCACCCTCATGCACTAGCTCATGCACACAACAATATGAATGAACCCCTTCATCCCAGTTCTCTATCTTTTAGGCCCGTCGAAGTCACCAGTAGTTTACATTCTTCTTACTGAACCACGGCCTTGTTTTGGAGGTGTTCGGAACAAGGTTAAGGGTAGAGAAAGCTTGTTGGACACTAAGAAAGCTTTGCTGTAGGTAAACTGTGGTCATGTTAAACACATTTATTAGACTGTTAGTGGCTGTAATTCCTAAACCAATCTGGAGCCAGCAAGGTGTTAAACCATGATTACGGAATTTATTTTGTATATTTCATTTTTAGACCATTTCAGTTGTTTTTTGTGGACAATTTTGTGAATTGTATTTTTTTTGTGTATTTCAGTTTTTTGTATATCTGGGTTGTTTTTTGTTATTATGAACACGTTCTTTTGACAAATAGTTTGTGTGTGTTTGTGTGTATATATATACAGTACCTGTCAAAAGTTTGGACACACCTACCCATTCCAGGGTTTTTCTTTTTACTATTTTATTTTAATTTTGAAGACGTCAAAACTATGAAATAACACATATGAAATCAAAAAATATTTTATATTTGAGATTCTTCAAAGTAGCCACCCTTTGCCTTGATGACAGCTTTGGACCCTCTTGGCATTCTCTCAACCAGCTTCACCTGGAATGCTTTTTCAACAGTCTTGAAGGAGTTCCCACATATGCTGAGCACTTGTTGACTGCTTTTCCTTCACTCTGTGGTCCAACTCATCTCAAACCATCTCAATTGGGTTGAGGTCGGGGGATTGTGGAGGCCAGGTTATCTGATGCAGCACTCCATCACTCTCCTTGGTCAAATAGCCCTTACACAACCTGAAGGTTTGTTTTGGGTGCCTTGAATTCTAAATAAATCACAGACAACTTCAACAGCAAAGCACCCCTACACCATCACACCTCCTCCTCCATGCTTCACGGTGGGAACCACACACGTGGATATCATCCGTTCACCTACTCTGCGTCTCACAAAGACATGGCGGTTGGAACCAAAAACCGCACATTTGGACTCATCAGACCAAAGGACAGATTTTCACCAGTCTAATGTCCATTGCTCGTGTTTCTTGGCCCAAGCTAGTCTCTTCTTCTTATTGGTTTCCTTTAGTAGTGGTTTCTTTGCAGCAATTCGACCATGAAGGCCTGATTCATGCAGTCTCCTCTGAACAGTTTCTGTTGAGATGTGTCTGTTACTTGAACTCTGTGAAGCATTTATTTGTGCTGCAATATGAGGTGCAGTTAACTAATTAACTTGTCCTCTGCAGCAGAGGTAACTCTGTGTCTTCCTTTCCTGTGGCGGTCCTCATGAGAGCCAGTTTCATCATAGCGCTTGATGATTTTTGCGACTGCACTTGAAGAAACGTTCAAAGTTCTTGACATTTTCCGGATTGACTGACCTTCATGTCTTAAAATATTGATGGACTGTCATTTCTCTTTGATTAATTGAGCTGTTCTTGCCATAATATGGACTTGGTATTTTACCAAATAGGGGTATCTTCTGTATACCACCCGACCTTGTCACAACACAACTGATAGGCTAAAATGTATTAAGAAGGAAAGAAATTCCACAAATTAATTTTGAACAAGGCACACCTGTTAATTGAAATGCATTCCAGGTGACTACCTCATGAAGCTGGTTGAGAGAATGCCAAGAGTGTGCAAAGCTACATAGAGGCAAAGGGTGGCTACTTTGAAGAATCTCAAATATAAAATATATTTTGATTTGTTTAACACTTCTTTGGTTACTACAATACATTATTCCATATGTGTTATTTCATAGTTCTGAAAAAAAAAGTAAAAATAAAGAAAAACCCTGGAATGGGTAGGTGTGTATATATATACTGTACATACATACACACATACCAATTGTCCAAAAAAGGATATACTCAAATATATATATTTTCACATATACAAACATATTTGTTTTGGACAAATGTAGTATCCTTTTTAATTTTGTTTTTAGGATGAATAAATTAATATTTGATTATACCTGCAAATATGAACTTCTCAACTTCTCATCTATACTAATAAATGTGTGCGTGGGCATGTGTGTGTATGGGTGTGTATGGGTGTATGTGTAGTGAGTAATGAACCCAGGCCATTGAGGGTTCAACACGCTCTTATTTGGTTGGGCTCGCCCCCTGCTGTCACGACAGGCCTCTCCTTGATGGGTGGGCTTGCCCTCTGCTACTGCTCGAGAGACTAACCTGTAGTTTCCTCCAACACCATGACTACTGCTCCAGACATGGTTGTTGCGGAGGAAAACTACAGTTTAGCATCTGGAGCATTAGTCATGGTGATGGAGGAAACACAGGTTAGTCTCTGGAGCAGTATCAATGGTGTTGGAGGAAACTACAGGTTAGTCTCTGGAGCAGTAGTCATGGTGTTGGAGGAAACTACAGGTTAGTCTCTGGAGCAGAGAGTCATGGTGATGGAGGAAACTCAGGTTAGTCTCTTGGAGCAGTAGTCATGGTGATGCGGGGAAACTACAGGGTTATCTCTGGAGCAGTAGTCATCGTGTGAGGGAAACTACAGGTTAGCATCTGGAGCAGTAGTCATGGTGTTGGAGGAAACTACAGGTTAGCATCTGGCAGAGTCATGGTGATGGAGAAACTACAGGTTGTCTCTGGAGCGCAGAGTCATGATGCGTTGGAGAAAACTACAGTTAGTCTTGGAGCAGTAGTCATGGTGTTGGAGGAAACTACAGGTTAGCATCTGGAGCAGTAGTCATGGTGTTGGAGGAAACTACAGATAACATCTGGAGCAGTAGTCATGGGATGGAGGAAACTACAGATAACATCTGGAGCAGTAGTCAGGTGTATGGAGGAAACTACAGGTTAGCATCTGGAGCAGAGTAGTCATGGTGATGGAGAAACTACAGGTTAGTCTCTGGAGCAGTAGTCATGGTGTGGAGGAGAAACTACAGGTTAGCATCTGGAGCAGTAGTCATTGGTGTTGAGGAAACTACAGGTTAGTCTCTGGAGCAGTAGTCATGTGTTGGAGGAAACTACAGGTTAGCATCTGGAGCAGTAGTCATGGTGATGAGGGGAAACTACAGGTTAGTCTCTGAGCAGTAGTCATGGTGATGGAGGAAACTACAGGTTAGTCTCTGGAGCAGTAGTCATCGGTGTTGGAGGAAACTACAGGGTAGCATCTTGGGCAGTAGTCATGGGTTGGAGTAAACTACAGGTTAGTCTCTGGAGCAGTAGTCATGGTGATGGAGGAAACTACAGGTTAGCATCGGAGCAGTAGTCATGGTGTTGGAGGAAACTACAGGTTAGTCTCTGGAGCAGTAGTCATGTGTTTGGAGGAAACTACAGGGTAGCATCTTGGGCAGTAGTCATGGTGTTGGAGGAAACTACAGTTTAGTCTCTGGAGCAGTAGTCATTGGTGATGGAGGAAACTTACAGGTTAGCATCTGGAGCAGTAGTCATGGTGTTGGAGGAAACTACAGGTTAGTCTCTGGAGCAGTAGTCATGGTTGGAGGAAACTACATGGTAGTCTCTTGAGCAGTAGTCATGGTGATGAGGAACTACAGGTTAGTCTCTGGAGCAGTAGTCATGGTGTTGGAGGAAACTACAGGTTAGTCTCTGGAGCAGTATATGGTGATGGAGGAAACTACAGGTTAGTCTCTGGAGCAGTAGTCATGGTGTTGGAGGAAACTACAGGTTAGCATCTGGAGCAGTAGTCATGGTTTGTGAGGAAACTACAGGTTAGCATCTGGAGCAGTAGTCATGGTGTTGGAGGAAACTACAGGTTAGTCTCTGAGCAGTAGTCATGGGTGTGAGAAACTACAGGTTAGCATCTGGAGCAGTAGTCATAGTGTTGGAGGAAACTACAGGTTAGTCTCTGGAGCAGTAGTCATGGTGTTGGAGGAAACTACAGGTTAGTCTCTGCGAGCAGTAGTCATGGTGTTGGAGAAACTACAGGTAGTCTCTCGAGCAGTAGTCATGATGGAGGAAAACTACAGTTAGTCTCTGGAGCAGTAGTCATGTGGTGTTGGAGGAAACTACAGGGTTAGCATCTGGAGCAGTAGTCATGGTGATGGAGAGAACTACAGGTTAGTCTCTGAGCAGTAGTCATTGGTGTTGGAGGAAACTACAGGTTAGTCTCTGGAGCAAGTAAGTCATGGTGTTGGAGAAACTACAAGGTAGTCTCTGGAGCAGTAGTCATGGTGTTGGAGGAAAACTACAGGTTAGCTCTGAGCAGTAGTCATGGTGATGGAGGAAACTACAGGTTAGTCTCTGGAGCAGTAGTCATGGTGATGGAGGAAAACTACAGGTTAGTCTCTGGAGCAGTAGTCATGCTGTTGGAGGAAACTACAGGTTAGCAATCTTGGAGCAGTAAGTCATGGTGTTGAGGAAACACAGGTTAGCATCTGGAGCAGTAGTCATGGTGATGGAGGAAACTACAGGTTAGTCTCTGGAGCAGTATCATGTGTTGGAGGAAACTACAGGTTAGTCTCTGGAGCAGTAGTCATGTGTGGTGAGGAAACTACAGGTTAGCATCTGGAGCAGTAGTCATGGTGTTGGAGAAACTACAATAATCATCTGGAGCAGTAGTCATGGTGATGGAGGAAACTACAGATAACATCTGGAGCAGTAGTCATGGTGATGGAGAAAACTACAGGTTAGCATCTGGAGCAGTAGTCATGGTGATGGAGAAACTACAGGTTAGTCTTCTGGAGCAGTAGTCATGGTGTTGGAGGAAACTACAAGGTTAGATCTTGAGCAGTAGTTCATGGGTTGGAGGAAACTACAGGTTAGTCTCTGGAGCAGTAGTCATGGTGTTGGAGGAAACTACAGGTTAGCATCTGGAGCAGTAGTCATGGTGATGGAGGAAACTACAGGTTAGTCTCTGGAGCAGTAGTCATGGTGTTGGAGAAACTACAGGTTAGTCTCTGGAGCAGTAGTCATGGTGTTGGAGGAAACTAACAGGGTAGCATCTTGGAGCAGTAGTCATGGTGTTGGAGGAAACTACATTAGCATCTGAGCAGTAGTCATTTTGGAGGAAACTACAGGTTAGTCTCTCGAGCATAGTCATGGTGTTGGAGGAAACTACAGGTTAGCATCTGGAGCAGTAGTCATGGTGTTGGAGGAAACTACAGGTTAGCATCTGGAGCAGTAGTCATGGTGTTGGAGGAACTACAGGTATAGTCTCTCGAGCAGTAGTCATGGTGTTGGAGGAAACTACAGGTTAGCATCTGGAGCAGTAGTCATGGTTGGAGGAATACTACAGGTTAGCATCTGGAGCAGTAGTCATGGTGTTGGAGGAAACTACAGGTTAGCATCTGGAGCAGTAGTTCATTGGTGTTGGAGGGAAACTACAGGTTAGTCTCTCGAGCAGTAGTCATGGTGTGGAGGAAACTACAGTTAGCATCTGAGCATAGTCAGGTGTGCTTACTATCTTTTTTTTTGTTTAAATTTCTTTGATTTTGAAACTACAAGTAGACTGAGCATTCTGTGGGAAAACAGGCAGAATTGCGTAGTCATGGTGTTTGGAGGAAACTGAACAGTGTAGCATCTTCCGGAGCAGTAGTCATGGTGTTGCGACTGAAACTACTTAGGTTAGCA